>NW_006916332.1:69442-137631 GCF_000464535.1 Endocarpon pusillum Z07020 | reverse complement strand
ATTTGTGCATAAGTTGATTTGGGATAGGAACGAGCATATCGTACAATAGCTCTTTTATCTCTTTCGGACGTTATAGAGGGTCTGCCCGCACGCGAGATCGATTTGTGGAGGTTGCGTTGTTCAGATAGTTCGTAGGTATATTGGACGGTTGAGGGCGCGAAATTGAGTATGCGACCAATTTCAGCGAATCTCACTCCACATTTGGCTGCGCCTACTATCTCTGCGCGCTCAATAGGCGTTAACTCATGATGAAGAGGCCTATTACCACTGATTTCGCGTAGTGGCCTTCGTGGGGGCATAATTCGTTGATAGAATGGGTGGGTTGTGGGTGCAAAACGCGAAAAAACGCGAAAAACGCGAAATCAACGGAGACTTTTGACCGGGTACTGTACTTCCATTTCCCGTCCTTCTGCAGGTGGTCAAAATTTGAAAGTGCACATATATATTGAGCACTCCATAATCAGAGGAGTCATGCTTGTTTAGAGTCTTCTCTGCTCCAGGCTCCTGACTGATTTGCTATCCGAGAGTTCACGCCAGAGAAGCCCTGCAGTCTCTACAGAAAGATGTTCTCAGCAAAGTGCAGACACTACTTCCGCATGCACTTCCCATACCCTCATCCAGGAATCGAATTCAGGAATGTGCATTGAGAAATGCTTCCGCTTCATCCGACCACTCATTGCTGCTTCCTCTACCAGTAGCTCCAGCATCTCCAGAGGAATTCAGAAAAGCCTCAGCTTCATCATCGCGGCAACTTTCCTTACAGCTCGTATTACCCGTTGCGGCAGAACTATGGATTTCTCCATCCAGATGCTCATTCCGACCCCTCTGTCCGGCTGCACCAGTGCTGCTCTCCTGTGGGAATGAGTCTCTCGTATCGTCGCCCTCGCCTGTTGCTCTTCCTCCATCCTCGAAATCACGATCGGGAAAGCTTCTGCCTGATGCATGATTCATTCCACTTCTTCCATGGGAACGCATGGTCCTTGCCAAGTATGCTTCATCTGTTTCCCCAACCAGATTTGTTGGCTCTTGAGATCCAGAAAAGGATGAAAGAAATTCATCACCTCCGTTTCGACTTCGCCCCCAGGTGGTCCTTCTGCCAGATCGATCTCTCATCGCACTGTCCCTCCTCGCGCGCGATAAGTCATTCCAATTGCGATAGTCGGTTTCGTCATCTTGGTTATGCCTTTGCACAGTTTTCTCTTGCCAATCTAGTATTGCTTGTTTACTATCTTGAGCCCATTCTTCACGTTCCAGGAGAGGTAGGTTTGGAATGCCACAACGATAGCGTTCATTGTTTTCCAGGCACCGCTTTCGTACATACGTCACGTATGGATCTTCGAGTTGGGGGCGTGGACGACTCGTAAGGAAGTTCGAGAGACCTGGCCAAGGCATATTGAGGACTTCTTCTATGGATTGCCAGGATTATAAACGCTGAATATCCTTAGGTATATGACAGACTCCGGTTATGCCCATTTATTGGTATTAGAATCACACAGGATGCTGGTTTACGTAGAACCACATATCTCACAGCATTTTTAATTTTGAAGAAGCGGCAGAAGTGACGGTGTGACAGCAAACGAAATTATCAGACTAAGGATGACAAAGACTATACTCGGCTGTATGAGCACAGCGACTACTATATTGGACACACCTGGGTTCATATTTTGGTTTGTTTTACTCTCTTTGCTAACTCGACTTTAACTCGCCTCTGCCTTTGCCCGTACCAATGAGCATTGCGCAAAGCTGGTCTTGTACGCCGCTTAGCCTATTTTCGGCCTTTGATCTTAGCCACCGACTCATGTGAAGGGGTAAGGAGCTTTTAGGCGTCTCTCTGTCTCGACTGCTCGCTCTGTTAGTAGCCGGTGCACCGCTCTCTCGCTCTCTCTGCGGCTCTTGCCTCTTTCATCCACATCGGTCCTGTTGCTTGCGCCTGGGCTGTACGTCCTGCGCCCTTCATCCAGTGGGAAACTCCTGGGTGCCGTGCGATCTCCACTCCCTGTCTTTCTTACAGCCGCTGAGCTGGTCCCTTGGCTCATCTGTAGTAAGAGCCTCTATCATCGGCTATTTGGCCTTGAGGTCGTGTACTTGATCCTCGACTCATGGAGTACTGACCAGGAATTCGACCTTCTGAATCCATATCCTCACGAAATCGGACATTCTTATTTGCACCAATCTGCAGCTCGTATCGATCTGCAGGCGCGGAGGAGTTCGTGGGCCGGTGTGCCCTCAAGCCTCTGGCAGCATAATCACCATCCTCCTCATAACGATACCGCTCATGGTCCTCCCTCCCTCGCCCCCGGCCATCCTCAACATATTCTCTTAGAGACTGCCTCCGGCTCTGAACGGATTCTGCTTGTCCTTGCCACCGTCCATCCCCCTTCAGATCTTCTCTTAGCAAATGCCCATCTCTTTGCGGCGGGAAAGGACCCACGTGCCGGTAGCGGATGTTTCGTGGGGAATACTCTACTAAACTCTTACTGTGTGCTGGTGCCAACCAGTCAGCAGGTCCATCTGGAGAAGCTGTATCATAGCTGCGATTCGCGTCCGCACCGTGCAATCGTCGACTCCTCCTCAAGTCTTCCCCTGAGAGATACCCGGACCTCAACCTAGGTACGGGGCTCGGACTCTGGTATCGAATGTCCTGTGCATTCTCGTATGCTAAGTACGGATGCTGCATGGGTGCCCGTGGCTCGAAAGCTCCATTTCGTGAGGATGATCCAAAGCTTCGTTCCAAGTTCGTACCCTGTGCCTGGCCATCATACCTCAGTTCATCCCGCGTCCTGGAAGTGTAGGGCGATGTTGGGACAAAACTTGGGTCTCGGTACCGAACAATCTGTGCATCATCGCCATCATATGCTGGGTTGTGATTCTGCCTCTGTACACTCGACTCGAAGTTTGCATTGCGAGAAGGTGCATGCGAGCGTGGTGCTGGACGATAGGAAAGACTGGCTAGTAAGCCCTCTTGCTCAAGCTCTTCGTGAACCGGGGGACTAGCATAAGGTGACAGATACTCTCTAACTACTCTCGAGCGTTGAACGATGTGGAAAGGATGTGCAGGGAAAGGTGGCACATGTGAAGCCTGACCTAGCCACCGACGACCAGTCGGATACTCGTATCCTCGAGGAATCACGCCAGGGCCGTACGGATAGATGGCCTCGGTTTGTGTGTCAGCTACTTCCCGAACTGGGTGATCATAGGGGCACCCATGAGGATGTCCGCATCGACATGCCATTCGTGATGATGATGATGCACTGTTGAGACAGACCTTTGAAAGAGGCAGTATTTGTGGGTTTGACAGTTAGAGAGAGTAGAAGAGAAACGGTGCTGAGGTAGTCAATGTTGTTGAACGATGGACACTGAGATTGGCTGTGGAAAAGATGGCGGGTTTAATAGACGGCTGACAGACAAAGTTGATCCAGTACAACGGGCATACAAATGTATTATATCGATACTAAGTAGTTAACGAACACAATGTCCGTACCCAAGACAAACAATGTCCGCCAAGATAAGAGTCAGGCATCTGATCCAGTCTGTCCTGTTGTCAACATCACGAGTTATGTTGCTCCTTTATGCATAATACAGTTCAACAAAGAGACAGGTAGCTGATTTAGCCGTATCACATCCTACCTAAATGATTGTATCGTCCAAGGAGCAGCATAAGAAAACGAGACCACCATGGAATGACTTGACATGCGATTACAATGTAAGTTGTGTTCGTGCACACAAAGACAAATTCCACACCCAAAAACCGGTTAACTCTCTACTCCCTGATAAAGTACTGGACGTGGGATGGTAGTTACAAGATCCCTCTCCCATCGTCATCTGGTAAATACAGCCAGAGCCATCTCATGCAGGAACGGATCATCCGTCATTCATTCATCCATTCATTGACCCCTCGGATATCTATGTTTCCATCAGTTAGTTACAAAGCACGATAGAACCACCACCATCACCAGCGAAAATGTTGTCAGCCTCCCCCACAATCCAGATACTACGTAAGTTTTCTTCGGGTACATCAGAGTAGTAGTCAGTGACGCTCAAATGATAGAACCCAGGTACAGCATTACTTCTTTCTTATGTACTCACCGCTGTAACTACAAGTACCATGTAGCAAGTTCTGACATCCTGAACCCGCCCCCCCAGAATGTAGAATATCTGAATTGTAACACAAGAGGACAATCTTTGTCAACGGACTGTGCATTAGATGATTCGGACATCTTTCCTTTCACTGTGGACCACGGCGTTCTTTGTATTCTTGCTGGGTGTAGCTGACTATGTAGTAGCTAACTACCGTGACTGCTTGTCCCATCCTGCTTCCGCCACAAAATGACTGTGAGTGAGACTCACATTGCGGCACACACACACCCATGCTCATGTACTTCTTCACCTTTATCTACATTTGCATACCAAGATTCTCTGATGATGGGCACCAAGCGGTAGGGACATGGGTCCGTTTCATACAAGAGATCCATCGACACCCTTTTCTCCACCCCATTCCAACCATCACGACATAACCCTCCGATAGAATAACAGATAAGCGACCTTGTTATCCTTGACCGCATATCGATCCCTCGGGGTATGTATCCCAGACTTGGACATTGGCGTAGCCTCTCCTCCATTCACCGCCGCCGCTACTGCCGTCATGCTAGACCTATTCCTTGAATGGCCGTTAACCTGACTCCAAGCATTCTCTCCGCCATCATCCCCCTCTTTATTCTCATCTGCATCCTCAATCTGTTCGAACATATTCCCCACCGGATCAGTGGTAGACCGTTGATTATGCCGTTCCAAGGCCGCAGCCAGAACTTTCGGATCTTCCTCACTGCCACCCTCGGCCACATCTTCGCTCCTCACTCTACGAATAAGCGTGTCATCGAGGCGGATCCATTCTTTACCGTCCTGGCGGCGCACGTCAACAGTGTAGTGACCACCGCTTGCATTCTTGCCGTGATGGTAAATCACTCCTATGAGCTGATATTTGGGGAGTCCGCCATGCACGGTTAATTTGTTACGCACGGAGGGCGGGAAGACTTCGCGTGGCATTACTAGGTCCAGTGGATAGCCGACTTTCTTCCAAATCTTCTCGGTGCGCTTGGTGGTGTGGTCGTACTGAAATCGTTTCAGGTGGAGGATGAGCACTGGAGGTAGGGTCTCAATGAAAACTTGCTTCGTGGCTGTGACTCTGCTGCCTCGGGACGAATTGAAGTCACCTTGCATGCTTTCAGGCCGTGTCAGCCCTTTAAGTGCGTCGACGATATTATTCACGTGTGGAGAACCAATATCGAGCTGCAGTGGCTGATATGGTTCGAGTGTCACAGAGTTCTTGTTCCCCGGTACTTTCCATTCTGAGCGAAGCTTGCCTCCGAAAATTTTGGTCACAGGAGATTCTTTTGCTATCGCACCTGATGATCGTGTAACTGCGGGCTTTTGTTTGTGGCCGACTTCCATCCAGCCAGGATCCTGATCTGTGCTCTCGGCAATGCTGGAGGACTTCTCTGTTGGAGTCGATATACCAGAGTTCACAGAACTGTCACTTCGCATTGCTTGTGCACATTCTTCATGAAGTTCCTCGAGCAGGAATCCGAGAAATTCTTGTGTGTCTTGCTGATGCCCACGTCGCATGTCGCGAAAACGCGGAAGCTGTCGAATTACTTGGTAAACGTATTCAGGAATGAATGGCTCGCCATATTGTTCCAGCTCATCTGGCTTCAGGCGAAGTCGAAGTTGCTCGAAGGACTCGGCTGAATCGATGATGGGGAATTCTCGAATAAACAATATCCTGCCGGTTATTAGCACTGAAATGCCACTGTAACGCACGTATCACTCACATTGCGTCAATCAAAGGAGTATCGCTTTTAAAACTATGAGCTGCTCTTTGCCCAAGTCTCTCAAGAAATTCGTAAAAAGGAATACAAAAGACCAGTATTTGCAACACCTGTATTCGTCAGTGATCGTCTGAAAGATAAGGAGAGATTGCAAACCGAGTTCATATAGCACATATTACCGGTATTTACGAGGCCACGTGGTTGCAAGAACGCAATCTTCGCTGCACCGTGAGTTGCTGTCACGTCCATCGTGTTGAGAACGTCTGAAAGGGTTTCGTTCTTAGCCGGACCCAGTCCATTTGCAATCTGCGAACTTGCAGACACAGTACTTGCCGGCTTGGGCGGAGCATTTGACCGTACCAGATCAGCCCAAGACTTTGGTGGTGCAGGGGGTGAAGCAGGCTTGGATGTTTCTACCGATGCTCCGGGTGATACTTCCGACGTTGCCGGCACAGATGTGGTGGATGAACGCCTTGCTTGCTCAGTACTTGATTCGAGCTGCGGTGTCTGAGAAATTGATGATACAACGCTCACAGAATCGTGACGATAGCGAGATGTCTTGGGACTGAGGGGTAGTATAGGAACAGCAGGGACGACAGGAACCACAGGTCTGTGACTTCGTGGCTGTGCAGTGAAGGTCGGCTGAGATTTGACGGCTTGTGGAGTGACTACTGGAGAGGGCGTCGTCGGGTCAGTTGACCCGGTCTCTGAAGGAGCCTCAGACATTTGAGTGGTTGGTGTTTGAGCGGGAGCGGGTATGCTTGTAACTTGCTCGTTTTGGGGTTGTTGGCCTTGTTCCGTGCTCGGAAGCTGCTCTTCCGGTAGCTGTTGGACTTCTTCAATATCCAGCGATGACTCGACAGCTGCAGTCGTTGCTTTGAGTGGATATTCAACTGGCGCAGTGCCAAGCTGGGAGCGCATCACACGGCGCCTCTGTCGTCTTGCTTTGTGTGGAAAAGGCGAATCACCAACAGATGACCAAGGTAACTAAAGTCACAAGCGGGTTAGGTGGGAGTAATTTAAGTGTGCGCAAACAGACTCACGGGTGGAAAGAAAGGATCACTTGGAGAACTAGAAATCTCGCTGGCAGTTTGAGACACCGCAGATGAGGTTGAAGGAGGTGTTTCTGGTTGAGCATTTGCCGTACTTGGCGTACTGGATGGTGGAGGGGAAAATGGAGACTGAAGCGGTGTCGATGACAAGGCGTTTGTTTGCGGTGTGAAATGGCCATGTGAAGGTGATGCAGAGGATCGCTGAGGCAGTAGAAGAGCCGCGTTTGCAGGGGTATGAGGAGTTTGATGCGGCGCATAGGGTGGAATCATCATAGGAGCATGCGAATGCGAATGAACCTGCTGCACTTGATGCTGGGGGTATGAAGGATATGTTCGTGGGGGTGGAGGCTGATGGTGCATGTGCTGATATGGATACCACTGGGGCGCGTACTGAGGAGCATACTGAGGTATCTGGCCTGCCATATGCGGATGGTAATATCCTTGATATGATGGCGGCGGCCTCATGTTCGGCGGCATGGGCGAATATGACATATCATGCCGTCTCTGAGGCGGGGGCATTGGCATCTGCCCATATGGCGGCATGCCCGGTGGATGGTGGTTCATGATAGCGGCTGGGTGGCAGGCCGCGCCTTCCTTATAAGGGCGGCGACATGGGTGACTGCTACGGGCGTGTAGTAGTAGCGGCTAGTTCAATTATTATTGAGATTTGGCTGGTAAATGTGCCATTGCAAGGCAGGAAAGGTAGCTTTGGGTCAGGTTGTGAAAGCGGAGAGCATCACTCTGGCAGTAGGCTTATGGGGGGGTTGATGGAGACCTGCAGCTTGAACACACGTAGGTATGACCTTGTCCCCTTGAACAGTATATGGACGGAACAGATCAAACTGGATGGAGCAGAAACGTGGACGTGAGAAGACTGAAGACTGAAGACTGACTAAGATGCAGTACTGCAACTGCGAAATGAGTATCCCGTTTAATGTTTTCACTAGTTAGTTAAGTCCGGGACCCATGCACGTCGTGATTCCAACTGCGGGTGATTAGTGGTTGTCAATCTGCCGCCCCTCCTCCATCGTCATGAAGTGTAGCTACTGTGCTCCTCTGTTACCCCCCCTCGTGGCATCCGACACCCTGAGGATGTCAATCTTGCCACAGTCATCAAGAGGTTGGTCCAAAGTGAATATGTGGGCAACTCTATAGTCGTCCTCTGTGAACTCGTCAAGGACTCAAGCCTCACCCGTTGTGACCTGAGGAGACGAGAGTGGCTGGTTGATGAGTCAAGGAGACATGTCTTCCAGTGCTGCTGCATCTTCATCATCCTTGAAGACGGTCAACTCTCATCCCCAGTCCTCATCTCCTGCACAGTTTCAGGCTGGTCCTACCAATCCATCTGACGGCAGTTTCCAACGGAGGGCGGGCAGCTCTGGGAGCTTCGGTGCTGGCTCTTCATCACGTCACAACCCAACAGCGAGGAACAACCAGCCTCTACGGAAACAACACAAAGCACAGCGGAGAGCTCGTTTGGCAGACGAGGATGCGATTGCGGAGTCTGTAAGATAGATTCTTTCTTGCCTTCTCTTCCCTTCCGTGCAAGCATCACTGCATCCAAAGCTGACACCTTCTGCAGGCTGCCATGAAGTCCATTAATAGTCGCAAGGGGCAAACCTCTATCACGCATCTTATGAATTTCTCTTTACCTCCGCGACATTATCTTCAACAGCACCAGTACCATCCACACAACCACCGTCATCAGAGGAGAAATCCAACATGGGGTATCGGCTCGGGCTATCATGCTATTGACAAGGCAAGATACGTGCATGCCAACTACCGATTCATAGTTAGACCAGACCGGGATTACCATACGCAGGCCATCGATGCTGATGTTCATCTGGATTGGGACGCTGTCTTACAGATACTGGCCTCAGCTGAGACTCAATCAGCCAGTTGCCCGATATGTCTTTCAACCCCGGTTGCACCCCGAATGGCCAAATGCGGTCATATCTGCTGCCTCCCATGTCTGATCCGTTACATGCATTCGACAGACGATAAGAATCCTCTACCGGAGAAGCGGGCTCGCTGGAAAAAATGCCCCATCTGTGAAGACAGCATATACATCTCCGAGACCCGACCTGTTCGTTGGTTTCTCAGACAAGAAGCGAGTATGCTGCGAGAGGGAGGAGATGTTCTACTAAAGTTGCTCGTTCGTGAAGCTGGGAGTACACTTGCATTACCTCGGGATGCTATGGAGAGCTTCGACAATACCGAGGACATACCCTGGTATCATGTTGCAGAGGTTATGGACTACGCTAGATTCATGAAGGGAGGGGAAGATTACATGATAGAGCAGTATAACGAGGAGATCAACCAATTGCAGGATCTAGAAAGAGAGGATGAGCTCATGTTTGGTGAAGACACGACATGGACACAGAAAGCGGTGATCTCTATCTCTGATGCGAAAGAAAAACTGGCTGGAATCGGCAATCCCCCAGGACCTTCCAAACAGCCATTGGAGAGGAAGATGACACGTCCTCCTATCACATTGCAGCCATCTCCGGATGGCGCACCTCAGATGTACAGTCATTACCACAGTTCCACATCTGGCCAGAGTCTGTCGTTCAACAATGTCTCAGCGCAGACTCCTTTGCAAGGTTCTATGGGAGACATTCCTTCGGACAAGGATGTCGCCAAGCTGTCCCAAGCAATTAGAGACATGGAGACGAATGGTAGCAACCCTTTGACAATCGCTCATGAGCTGCGTCCATCGACTATGAACATATCAGCTTCTCGTTCTGCACACAGCCATGCCTTCTACTTTTACCACTCTCTACCAAACTTCTTCCTGTCTCCACTCGATATTCGGATCCTGAAGGCAGCTTTCGGCACTTTCTCGGCTTTTCCCTCCACACTCCTACCACGGGTGGAGCATATTTCTACTGGGCATATTGTCGATGATGAGCTTCGAAAGCGAGCAAAATATATGGCTCATCTGCCATACGGCTGTGAGGTGAGCTTTCTTGAATGTGACTGGACCGACATCATCAGTCCAACAGTTCTAGCAACTTACGGTAACGACATCACACGACGAAGGAAAAGGAATCAGGACAAGGATATGCGCGAGGAGAGGGAACGAATTCGAGCGGAGAAAGAGGAGGACGACAAAAGATGGGCTGCTGCACGCCGGAAACGGCCCAACGCCATTGAGAAGAGCCTTTCCGAAAGTGACTTTCAACCATTAGCTCACCCAGACCCCGCAAACGCTGGATCTTCTCTGGATGATACTAGTGCCATATCGAGTACTCCTCCATGGATGGCACCAAGGGTTCATTCCTCCTTTGCCACTCTTGCCTCCCCAGGGACCAGCCCCGATACCCACCGCACTGTCTGGGGCACAACCGCTGTTGCTCCTCTATCTCCCAATGTTGAACCCGTACCACAAGAAGGTCAAGCTATAGACGATGGTTGGCTACAGGGGTGGGAACGTGACCTCCTCGACAACGATTTTGCAGCTGCCATGGCCGAGGCGAGCATATCTGGGGAGGGAAGTTCGAAGGTTACATCAACGGCTGGAACTGGAAGAAAAAAGAAAACTAAGAAGATTACTCTGATGTCTACAAACGCCCGCAGAGGCGCATGAGGACAGTCATCCAGAGCTGGCTTCATACTTTGTTGAATTGTGGTCATTGTGCTGTTATGGCTCACAAACAAGCATGTTGCCCTAACACAATAGAATAGCAGATGTCAATCAAAGATAACCTATCAGTTAATGTTTATCATGTTCGGCAGCTTCTGATTAACCCTGTTCTGCCTTAGGCCCCCAAGGCCCTTAAACATTCCAGCTTCGTCCAGTAGAGGTGGATAAGTGAGAACTTGGTTATGCTCACTTGTCCATGCCTGTGCGGAGGATGAGACGTTTTCTTTTACAAGTTGTCCACGTAGTAAAGTGCAAGGGCTCTCTTGGCTTTGGTGGTGAGATTGAGCCGTGGACCACGGAAAAGTGAGCCTTGATCGAACCGTGTCCCCATGAAAGCGAGGACGACCTCATCAGACAGCGCACCAGAAGTTCCTCAGGCACTTTACTATTCTCGGATAGCAGGTGTTGTATCTCCGGCTGTTTACACATTTGGGGAGAAGTACTAGAGCACCTTGCAGGAAAGTGTCAACAGTCCGATCTCCAGCACAACCCTTCCGTGAACAATCTATTGCTTGTTGGAAAAAGCGACATGTATAAGCTATTTGACATTTTGATCTTGGATCAGCAGATCATGCACAAAAAGACTGTCACTACAGATTGTGAGCACAACAGCATCCAGGCACCGCCTGAAGGAAATGGGGGTTATAACGACCATCATGACCGATTATACACTCTCTGACCCTCCCTAGGGAGAACTGGGAGACCGCGCAGAGTGTACACATGATCGAAACCTCCCTGGGGAGAGACCCTGGAAACGCTGTATCGATCCTCTTAATTGGTCCTTCAACGTTATCCGCAAGTGACCGTCCTCTCCCTCAAACCCCCTTCCGGTCAGCCTTGTGGGACTCCCTTTCTTGACCCCGAACCCCTCAGCTCCCTCCTGATCATCCCCTTTAGCTCTGATCTTTCTCTTTTCTGAGCCCTTACCACACGATTCCCGCAGCTCTTGACCATCGTTGAACTAATTCGACGATTCATCAGTACTATTGAACCGTATTCTTGGGCGCTCTTTCTCCCTGCCGCCGCCGACAGCACAACCAACCCTGATTGGCTAGCAGTTTCCAGGATTTTGCTGGGAATTGCCCCCGCTAGGTATCGTTGAACGGTACTCCTAGCTCCCCATGGTGAGTCGGCGTACGCCAAAATTACCTCCATCTCCCCACGCTCTTGCCACTCCCATCGTTTCCCTCATCCTCCCCAACGGAGAGGGTAAGCGGCGTGTAGGCTTCACATTACGCTTCTGAAAGGGGTGAGTCAGCGGGAGGAACAATGCTCTCCAGACTCTTCAGCTGGTTGACCGGCCAGCAAATCGAGCCAACCATCCGCCAAACCAACCTCCGTGTCCTCCGGATCCCAGGCGACGGCTCCCCACCGCACCTCGTCCAGCTCAACACCATCGAGTCTGACGACAACATCGACTGCTGCCAGCGCCACATCCCGGACTTCCGGCCCTACTGGGGTGACGGAGAAGGGTTCCAATGGCGTGACATTATAGGGATGGAGGTTCGAGACCAACAAGCGGCGCCAGAACTTAACGGGGTCTACTTCGGGTGGAAGAGCTTCGCTTTGCATCTTATGCCGTTGAGTAAGCATACGGGGTTCTGTGGAGATGCGTTTTTCGCCAAGTCGCCGCTTTGGGAACATGATGACAATGGGGCGGTGTATGAGGATGTACCCGTGGCATTTCTTGGGTCATCGCTGTTGGAGACAGCGCTGGAGAAGTTGCATGACAGGTGATGGATGCTAATCAGAGCTCATCGCCCTTACGCACAGGCAAGCAGTGGTGAGGTTCTCGGAAACATTAAAACGCTGCAATACTTGCTCACGTCCATCATCAAGATGTAAGAAGCACCCAAGCCACCTCATACAAGAGCAGAAATTGACGATTTTCCACATTCGCCATATTAGAGAGAGCCCCTAAAAGTACTAACTGGAAATTGCGTTTCATCTCTGGATCTGGGCGAAGATGAGAAACCATTTCAGGGAAAATGATTATCCTGTAACACGAATCATCGAGCTAGGTACAGATATGAAACTGTGGATTGTGCCAGTATATTAGACGACACCGAGGAGTTCGATGAGCTTATACTGTTTACTGTCGTCCGCTAATAATTTCGTGTGGTTTCCTGATTTTAGATTCCACTCTGACATGATTCTCCACCAGACAAGAAAACCAGGGACGGCAACATAAGCTTGAGTTGCCCTCGGGCTGTAAGTTCTAAATGCTCTCCTGAATCTCTTGTACGTTGGATTCCCCATGTCTCTCGTCTTCCTCAAGTTGACCAAACGGGTAAATCCGCCTTGCGAGGCTGTTTTCGCAGCGCACTTCAACAAGTTAATTTTAGAGAGCTCGTTGTCAAGATTCTCCCGAGTACGGAGATAGCGATGCTGCTTAGAACTTAAAACACTCGATCCTGTTGATGTTGCTATACAGGTCCGCTCTTTTCTCGATGATGAATGGACTCGTGGCTCCGTCGTTGCAGAAATCGGACAAACTTATCCCATACATCTCCATGTTTCTTCCGTACTACAGAATACAATGTTCTCGTTCGTCCAATTCGATCTTTAGTCTACAGCTAGAGATGCGGCGGAAGCAGGTCAAAGACCATGTCGTGGCCCGAAGGTACCTTGATGTCGAACTTGAGAACGAGGACGGAAGCGGCCTGCACTAAGTGGCAGTGTCCTGTACACGTTCGGCCTGCCCTTGAGCGATTTGTCAACAGTCAGAACCCTCTGTGGCTCAAATAATCCTCTAAAGGATAGATATTCGACTCATTTGAACACTGTTTTCGACGTCTTCAGCTATTTGCGGTATCTCAGGGCTTCGCTATCGTCATTCGAGGTGGGAGAGGCCAGGCAACGCGTGCACAGCGCTGTTCGTGTATTCATCATGATGACGAGACTTGTAATTGGCGTGAACTCGTACTCTCTGAGAACGTTGAACGGGACGCTGAAAAAGCAGATGAGAAGGAAGCTTGGATCAAAGAATTGTCTCAATCTCTAGTTGCTATTATGGTAGCGGAATCCTTGAGAGTCCTTAACCTTGTAGGTCTCAAAGGATTGGGAGGTTTGAAACTGGATATAGAAATTGATAGCCCATGGCAACAGTACTATAACTAGAGCCTAACTGGTGAGTTGAGATGGATCTTTTAAGTCTCTATACCGACAATAGTTGTGCTTAGCCCTATACTATTCACTTGCCTAGTCCTTTAGTCTTCTCCACCTGTTCCAACATGTGAATATAGTTTTGGGCGTTGGGATATGTCTGCGGTAATAGCTTACCAGGGGATTCCAAGGCTCCTCAGAAGGCTTCTGGGCCAACCAGCGTTCCATGGAGTAACTATAAACCTGACCAGTGCAGCTTTCTCCCTCCGAGCCGTCGCCTGCACCTCCACGATGGAGACTGGAGCGCTGCGGCACTACTTCCTTCGCCGGATTCTGGACGGCCTTGTCGTCAGTCTTTTTGGGGTCTTGTTGTCCTTTCTTGCCCGATTCCATCGGATAATGTACTCGAGAGAGGTATACACGGATTGTAAAGAGGGTAAGGTCTTATCGGCAAAGATACTTGGTATACTAGTCCGGACGAAGTTTGAATAGGATTTAGTCTTCTCTCATTCTCAAACAAGCGGAGGTTGTTTATATAGTCCTCATCGTTAGCTGATTGTACTCCTTGAAGGGCGGTACTTCGATCGCAACGGCCATTTGAGTCTCATCAAAGTATGGAAAACATTTGATCATTTTGGTATTCAGTCACGTTGCAGGCTTGCTACCTTCCTTGGTGCGCGAGACTCAATAAGACTTAAATCGGACCTCTGGTTGCTCTGAAACGGTTGTGGCTGCTTCCCCGAAGTATGAACAGCATGGTATTGCTCAAAGTATAGTGAAGCATAATGACGCTACTTGGAGCCAATGCTCAAAGCCGTTATACCAATCGCCAGCAAGCAAAAACTGGTCCAGGCGCTCGAAGAAGGCATAAAGTCTCAGTCATGTAAGTTTCTGCAACAGTCTATACTTCCTCGATCCTTCGTTAGCCAATCGCGTCAGTGGGCTTGTCAATGTGCCGACATAGGAGATTCTCAACGCACTCAACCTGAATGGGCTATGAGCCGACAGAGGTGAAGAAGCTACCCGATCAAGCAAATATCGCAACTCGTCAAGTATTAACGTATACTTTTATCAGATTGAAGGGCGTTGAAAAACGGTGGCAGCCTAGGTCGTTTTTGACGTAGGTTGCGTGGATCTCTCTCATCAGTTGTCTTGGAGTCATAAAGTATTCTCGGAGAAGACGGCGACCTAATTACCGGACGAAAGTTGTCCAATAACAGATCTTAAGAGGCTCCCCAATGAACACGTCATATGAGGAGTATGCTGGGGCTTGCCGCATTGGTACCTGATGGGACCCCAGTCCGTTGATTCCTAAGCAGTTCTGACACTTCGCTTTGCCTAAATACATTCTCTAGCAAATCCCCACATGACCACAAGATATCATTGTTGAACAAGGAATGATGAGCCTTTGTCAAGAAGGATACGATTTGCCTTGAAGGGGCGCCCACTACTAGTACTAGTAGCAGCCGTCAGAAAAGTATCCTTGGCAAATAAAGTACGGAGTAAATATCCTTTCCGGTGAAGCGATTGGTCCGAGTTCCCATAAGCATAACGCCCCCGGAAACGTTGTGGGGCCTTGGCGCCTAGAGAACTATTCATCCGAACTTTTGCATCTTAGATTTCTAGTTAGCTACACACTACCCATTGAGAGTTTGATTCATTCTGCTCCACAACTGGTCCTTGAACCGGAAACAAAATGAAAATAAAACGCGATTAAGATTTTGTGACGGTGTTGATTTGGTATATAAGTAGTTGGTAGTAGAAAGCCGGATAGCTTTCTACTTTGTGCCTTTTGGCCCGAGGGTGGCGCAGCAGCAAAACCAACATCCGCAGCTCCATTCCAGATTTTCTGATATGTCCTAAATTACGAAGTTATGCATCAAAAGTCTTCAATATACGCTAACTAGATAGGTAAAAGCTAGCGCTTCCCGTACTAGCATAAGGGGGTCATAACAGCAGCTCTAGCGCTCTACCCTTATAGCGCATCTTTTACGCGGTGCTAAAGCTTAGATCGAGTGTGCTAGTGACGCTCTAAATTTAGCGTATATTGAAGACTTACCAACAGGCGCGCATCACCCAGCGATGCGTACAACTATGATGCTAATTTTATGACGTGAAGAGCATCTGCTAAACACCAGAGTCTCTCCAGAAAATATTCAGAGCTTTGACATGACGGTCACACGCACGCAGGCGGGTAAAACACCCAGGTAAACAAGCATGATCTTCTGCTACTCCCGTCCTGACTATGATTTTCATAGGAAGACCCAGCATCCCGGTTATGTTGAGACTCCTGGTCGAAAATCGCGTTCACGAGTATCAGGCACCGTTGCTGTTCACCGAAACCTCTCCAAGACGCCTGATCCACCCATAAATGACACCGTTGAGGTAGTGATAGAGGACTTCTCGAGAAGAAAACAGACCACTCAGACTCCCAAAGGCCATATGCCAGACAGGCATCTTCCCAATGGACACCTTCCGAACAGTCATCTTCACGGAAGCAAGGAGGTCAACGCTCCGCGAATCATTGATGGATGGTACGAAGGAACAGACGCACGAGTTGATAGTTCCGGCCACTTCGAATTTGGTGGATCATGGGGAGTCTCAGCAATGATGATAGGATTTCCAATGCTCATGTACTACATGTGGATCGGAGCAACATACTGTGATGGGCGTTTCCCAACCACCCTTCCTAGCGAATCCTTGACCACCTTCCTTAGCAGAATGGGTCAAATAATCTACACTGGCGCATTCCCGTCCCTTAAAGCATGGGCAATCTACTGGACTTTCTTCCTCTTCGAAGCGGCCTGCTATCTCTACCTCCCCGGAATCTACACCAAAGGCAAACCCCTCCGCCATGCCAACAACAAGCAATTGACCTACTACTGCTCCGCCCTCTGGTCATTCTACACAACCCTCTTCGTCGCCGCCCTTCTCCACCTAACCAACATCTTCAAACTCTACACCATCATTGACGAATTCGGGCCCCTGATGTCTGTCGCCATCATCTCCGGCTTCCTCGTCTCCATCCTCGCGTATGCCTCCGCGATCCTTCGCGGCGCCACCCACCGCATGACTGGCTATCCGATCTACGATTTCTTCATGGGCGCCGAGCTCAACCCACGAATGTTCGGTCTGCTAGACTTCAAAATGTTTTTTGAGGTCCGATTGCCTTGGTATATTCTCCTGCTTGTCACCCTAGGGACAGCAGCCCGCCAATACGAAACCTACGGCTACGTCTCCGGCGAGGTAGCTTTTCTGTGTATGGCGCACTTCCTCTACGCGAACGCCTGCTCAAAAGGCGAGGAGTGCATTGTGCCCACTTGGGACATGTACTACGAGAAATGGGGGTTCATGCTGATCTTCTGGAATCTGGCGGGTGTACCGCTGAGTTACTGTCACTGTACCATCTACCTCGCGAATCACGATCCAAGTATTTACCGCTGGAACCGGCTCGCTCTGGCCGGCCTATTCGTGCTTTATCTCTTTGTATACTGGATCTGGGACACGGCGAACAGCCAAAAGAACCGCTTCAAAGCCCAACTTACAGGGCACGACATCGAACGCCGGAATTTCCCGCGGTTGCCGTGGCGGACGATCAAGAACCCAAAGACAATCCCCTCGGCAAGCGGAGACGTCATCTTTGTCGATGGCTGGTGTATGTTCCTCCTCATTCCTCCGAACCAAACCTTTCCCTCCCTTTTCCAATTCAAATCCACCCCAACTAACCCTTAATTCTTTCAAAATGCCAGACGCCTACGCCCGCAAGATCCACTACACGTGCGACCTCTTCTTCGCGCTCTCCTGGGGCGCCGTCACCGGCTTCAAATCCCCCTTCCCCTGGTTCTATCCGGTCTTCTTCGCCTGCATGATCACCCATCGCGCCGTCAGGGATATCCAGCGCTGCCGAGCGAAGTATGGAGACGCGTGGAGGGAGTACGAGAGGAGGGTGCCATGGTTGTTTGTTCCGGTGAGTTCCGAATATCTAATCTTTACAAGTTCTGAGGTGGCTGGCTGCTGCGCCTTGAATCCGATTTTGCTGACTATTATGGTGGTGCTGGTGATGTAGTACGTTTTTTGAACATCCAAGTCAGCGGCCGCTGCCTAGTGCTCACGCAAGCCCATTTCGCGCTGCCAGTTTTGTTTTGATTTAGTTTGAGGATCCGGAATTGCGAAGTTTGTACATACGAAGATAACGCTAATTGTTTGTCTGCGATATCTCACCATAGACAAGGGAGGACAGGAACCCCAAAAAAACGGATTTGACTTTTCAATCCTGTCGTTCTGTACAGCAGCTACAGCTAGAGTACCAGTCAGATTAGATCTGAGCTTCTTGGTCTAGAAATCACAAACCTCGACACTAGTACCTCTTGAGACCGGAAAAGAAAACAATGACTTGTTCCCGTCTTTGTACAGGGATGAAATCTCTACTGGACATAAGATGTGCGCCCCTCCTCCTCAACAAGATTCTAATCTGAAGCCACATCTCCATTTATTCTTCTGCTGCTGCTGGCTACCGAGACGCTGAGAATAGATACTGTACATCTTATCTCCCGAGTCCCCCTCCCCGCCCCCCAAAAAACTTGGCACAATGGATGCAACAGGTAGAAAGTCAGTAGGCACGAGAAATCAACTATCTGAATTAAGGCCGACAGCGTAGAAAGGAGAGACAAAGGCCGGTGCACAAGGAGGGGAAAGCTTTAGGGTTCTTGCTCCGAGAATTTCGTACCTGGAGAGGGGAGAAAGTGGAAGTTGAAGTTGGCCTGTTTTTCAGCTTTCCCCAAACCTAGGCTACGCTCATATCACCCCTATTTGAAAGTCCGGGTCTGAGGGGTGGTGAAGTAGCTATATTTTATTTTTGGTTTTTGGGCTGTGGTTAGGGATCTGGGAAGGGTGGTGGGGGGTGCCATTAAAGATACTTACAGGCGACCTGTGAGAAATGTATTTTTATTTTTTTTTAAATTGTGCATTGGGATCGTCAGACGCTATTTTCTGCCGCAATTTCGGCTGCAAATTTCGCTGCAAATTTGTACTTATTGCTGCGCCCTGCGCAGCTTTTGAGAGAGAACAGAGCCATTTCTTCTAACCTGTTCAACAGGAATCATTTGACATCAGAGGTGGCTAGTACTGGGGGTCATTGGGCGAAGACTTTTCGGATGCTGCCGTGACGGTGCCTCAACTAGCCGCTATCTACGTAGTAGTCAAGGCTCCCATGAGGCCAAACAGATAGGTCTTGGCTCTTGGCCAGATATCAACGACAGAATAGCCGGTACAGATCTACTCAAGAGGTGTCCCCAAAAAACTGCTCTGCATGGTGTCAGATATTGTGCAGCTAAGAGCATCCTGCATTATTTCCATCTGCTGTAGTCCCAATTGGAGTTCTGCGATAGTTGAAAGCACCGGTTTGGAGTGCCAGCACTGATGCTGAAATATGGTGAGGTGAACTTAGGCAACCCCCCACAGCACACCGAGCATTGGGCACCTCTCCCCACCATGCATCCACTATCACGTAGGCGTCTCGGCAATAACTATGGGTCAAAATTCGTACTCGTGAACAGCCCAGTGTGAGGACTTTTAATATGCCCGCCGGGCAAGAACGGCAATAACGTAATCCGCATTACTTAGTCTAAATTTTCATTTACAGGAATGTTGCGACGGATCAGTACAGACCTTGATATGGCTTCTGGTAGTTTTGATTTTGATTTTTTTGCAATTTCTGCTGAGAGAGAATTATGATAGAGAACATCGTCCCTCGCCTTCCGCAAATTTCCCTTGAAACCTACCATCAATTACTTCCGGCTTCGAAAGATTGCTCACTCGGGACATCCTGCCTCCACGTCATCAAAACCCAGCTCGTTGGTTCTCCAGTCTGAGTAATGAAGGGCCAAAGTGCCATCGAGGCCTTTTCTGGGAGTTTGCATGCCCCGTTCAAATTCCAGAAATTCAACCCCACATCTTTTGTTAATCAAGATATGACAATATTTCCAGCTCGACTTGCTCAGATGGAACGAGCCTGGTCAGCGGGTACCTCCACTGTGCGTGAGAACGCCCATCCGCCTCACTTCGGTTGGCTCTATTGAACCCTGCCACATCCGCGACACCAGGTTTTCGTCGCGTCGGCGTCGAAACTGGTCCCGCCACAGTAAGGGCAAGACTCGGAGTTACGGCCACAGTTGATGCACTCTTTGATAAAATTGCTGGTGTCGACGGAACGTGTCGACAATATTTGCATGGTCGATCCAGTCACTGAATCGACGGTAGCCATCTTAAGACCGGGGAACTTCGGCTTTGTGATTCTAGTTCGGATTTCCTGAGGTAAGATGGGGCGCAATCAAAGTGGATGCAATAGCTGTCTTTATGCTTTCATAGATAAACAGAGACGGTTTCTGGAAGAAGAGCGGTGTCACTCTAGCTGGCTTGAAGTGGTGGCACTTGTGCGGCGGAACTTGGTGGTAATCGTTAAATATGATGGCAACGATCTGCGCGGGCGTAGGACAAACTACTCTTATAGGAGTCGTATGTAGGTGCAATGATGGAAGATGGTCGGTGAAGCGTTTCGGAAACGTTCAATATGATGAAGTGCTTGCTACAAGCCGACGATTAGTGAATTAATCATGCAGTCCCGGCCCAAGTCTTGAGCGGTAATAGTGAATATTTGTTTTGGCGGCGGCATATTCCGTAGTAATGTTCGGTTGAAGCAGGTAAGCGGCGTTATCATGTGAAGATGATGATCGAGAACAGCTAAAGGAAACAGTTGTAGAGCAGATATTGTGGATAACTCCACCGGAGCTGTGCTTGCAGATAAGATCAACGAAGTATCGTAAATGGAATCGTTATAAGCATCACCCGCGATATGCTGGGACAAGGGTACTTCGGAGGCACATTATTAGTCAAGAATCTGGAGACATGGGGGTTGGTAGGCTGTAAAATTGCAAGAGTGTGTGACTGAGCTTCGCTAGAACGACATTTGTAGGGTTAAGTTTGCTGCTCGGTGTAGACATTATTGCAGTCCGTAAAAGCATTGTTGTAGTATGTTGTCAAAGGCGTTTTCATTTATGACTGCGCCAAACCTAGGCATATAAGTCAGCAATAGTTTCCTTGTGTTGACCTAATGTCGACCCACCCATAACATTGAACCTCTTTCAGAAGTGCCTTTTCCAGCGTTTCCAGCTGATCCAGGTTCAACTTTTCGAATCCGGGATACGATCTGATCCTGGACCATGCCTGAACAGGAGTAATTTCGCCAGCGAGGTTGAGTTGAGAGCTAAGGTTCAACAATCGCTCAATTTCTGCCGCAGGAATTGTCCAGGATGAGGTCGGCTGAGGAGCGCGTGGTCGATGAGTGAGCAAGGGTGCATGGGTAGTCAAGATATGACCATAAGTCTCCGCCGACTGAAGGTCATTCGACGTGTGATGCAAGCATGGATTCTCGAGAGCCAGTACAAAGTCGATTCCAATCTGGGGAGCGTCTAGTCCATAAGGATGAGGGATTGGTTGCCGAGGTGCAGAAGGCGGCAAGGGAGGCAGGCTCTTCTGAGGAGTGGTGGGAGGATGGATCTGAACACTTTCCGATGGTAGGCGTGTTTGAAAGGCTGGAGGTGGAATAGAAGATACGCCACTGGCACCACTGGAAAGCTGCCGCATCTCAGCATCCGGAGGGTGGGGGCTTGAGTTGCCTCGTGGAAGTGAGGAGCGTGAGGTATCGAAAGTTGCAAAGTAATCTGAAGTTGTCTCAGGCATCGTCACTTGCAGCCTTTGTTGGCCACCAGGCACATCGAGCATCGAGATACTAGCAGTTGGGCCAAAACCACCAGCTTCGTTTGGGATGGGTATGCCATGTCGGTGAAGTAGTCCTTGGAGCATCGTGTTCTCCCTTTCTACGGCTCTCTTCTCTGCTGCCGCGGTTGCTTGCTGATTGAGAAGCTGGAGAACTTGCTGCTCGAGAGACTTGATGTATGTTTCTTTCCTTTCACGATGGTTTCTAAAAGGCTTATCAATAAGGAGAGATAACCTGATATAAATAGGGTCAGTGACCTTTGAGCTTTTCTGACTTGCTCTCTTCGCCGAGCATGGGCATTTTTGGCGGCTTCGCCTTTATCTGAAAATTGGATGTCATCTGGTTGCACAGTGCTTAGCCTTTTTAATTCCAGTTGATATGCGCCACGGATTCTGATGAAGAGGGAAATCGCGCGCCATGTTGGGTTTCGTTATGGACGTTTCAGTTGGACAGATGATTGGCATGTAGGATTCGACGCCATGACAAAAGATATTCAAACCCATGTCACTTGGATCGACACGATTTGATATTCGGATCATTGGTGTCAAGGTACGGATTGGGCGTCTGTTGTTGGCACGTGGGTCGGACGTCAAGTATTTGTAAAAAGCACACGCGTGGCGGCTAACACGAGAAAGCCGGGGGCTTGCTCACCTTTAGAACCCTTTGGAGTATGCTGTAAGAAGGTAAGGCCCTTTCCTCCAAGAGAACGTTTGGACCGACTCCATAGGGAAGGTGGTGACTGGTCAGACTTATCTGCCATGGCATGAATGTCGTCTAATCTTGTTGCCTGAGTGGCACAGTTTGAGTCAGAATCTATCCGAAGACGTGGTTGACAGGTTAGAGCTAAGACTGGAAATGCGTAGCGTCCTCTTGCGTGCCTCTGAAAATTCAGTGAGGATAGACTATTTGTGAACGGTGCTATATCAGGCGAGTTTTAATGCGGCTTGCTTCCGGTCTGGCAATACTAGTAGTCGATGATATCCGATGTTGATCTCCCGCACCTTAAGACTTTGGATCCTGGGTGGATAATGTTCCGCCTAACCATGGTTAATATGAAGCCTTACAGACGGACGACAAATCGGAGACCGAAGAACCAGGGTACGAAATATAACGCAACGAGTCAGCCAGCAGGCTGGCCCGTCACACACTTCGGTCACAAGTCATGGCATACTAGTTATGGAATCAGAAAATTCAATTCCTCTTCTGTCATCAAGCCTGAGGAGTTAGCCGGGGTAGAAGCCAAGGCTAGGTACTTTCAGCCTTCGAAACTAATCGTTGAATGCGCTTCGTTCTTTAGTAGCTATTTGTGCCTCGTACAATTTGAGATAGATTGCATAGTGATGAATACGAGGATGGGGGTGAAAGTATATCGTAAATGATAATACGGCGCCTGATTTGAGGATCCTGTCGAGTATTTGAGAAATGAAAGGAGAGATCAACCCGAACTCAGGGTTTAAGCCGGACTAACGTTAGCTCCAGTTCCGCCAGTACTTGTAGTCCGTACCATCTGTCAGGCTAAGCCAATGTAGCAGGACTCAGAATTTGAAATAGTCGAAACCAGGTGCCAGCAAGTGCCCAACAGTTGCATGCACCAGAATGCCATGAGCACTCTCCTCCTGCACGTATTCGGATGGAAGTTGTCTTCAGGCCACGTGCTGATTTGAAAATGTCGTTCACGTCTTTGATCGGCATGGAGAAACGGGCGCTCCGCTTTCATCTTATTCCAATCACTGCAGTCGAAAGTCATCCCGAGGCCTTCCCTCCACATCGTTAGGCGACGGCTATGGCACTACCAAATTCCAAGATCCCAATCATTTGTGATGCGCGCTGCCTTTGAACTCTTTTCTGCACTCTTGGTTTAACAGATGACCAATGTAGCTGGCTCAGTTTGGCACAGAAATCGAGATAGCCTCTAATGACGTCTCGGTAATAGGATGCGGCTTAAACGGAACGACTGCCGTCTCCCCTTTGTGGGTCTGAGGGGATTCCTTGATGGAGTGCCTTCGATGGCAGAAACGCAATACGACTGGCCACTCGAGCGAGTACTGGAGCCATGAATTTACCGCATTCTCACCGACACTAGTCAGAAGCTCCGCATACAAGAGTACCGGGATTGAAAAGCTCTATGCCTCTCTTTGTTGGCCTTGCGTATGATCAGGGTTCGGTCCACTCACAGGCCGATGCAACAAATGGAAAGCCAATCATCACAGCATATCTCACAGGCACAGCAACTCCCTGCATCAAGACTATTGGATTGTCGAATCTAAGGTGTTATTTGTACATATGCAGAAAACATACTTCCGTTTCCCGTCGGAGTGCGGAAAGAGGCAGCAGGACAGTTGCGAATCGGCTGAAATAGGTTTATTTTAGGACCGACACAATATCCACGCTCTCTGTACGGAGAGGACATGGCATTGGTTAGTACGAAGGTCGGTGCAATGTTACTAATTTCTCATTGTGATCGAGCATTGATTTTGATCTTCATGCTTGCTGAATGAAGTAAAAGTCTCTTAGTCCAGCAAGCTCTAACGCGTGCTCGCTTCTCAAAGATTCGAAGTCGTATATGTACTTTACTCCATGACAAGCTCTATACCTTATAGGAAACACAATATGTTCGATTCCAAATCCACACGACGAGCTCGCTCTTGGTAGATCTGCCTCAGTGTCTCAGCGTTCGCTCAGAACCATGACCGTGTCAGCCATGCAGCATCGTCCACAAATAGGTTCTGGAAGCGAACCGATCGAAGCCACCGCCAATTTCGGCCGTGGTCTCGTGGTGAAGGCTGTATCGTTATTTGCTCAAGCACAGCTTCACGACCCTCGAGCTAATTAGGTCATGTCTGGGAGAAGTTTTTCACAGCAGAGGTTCTATGTCAAGCTGATTGACAGTAGACCCAAGTTTGTTGCTATATAGCTGATGAGAAGCAATTCCGGCCTCATGAGTCAATTTCTGAGAAACGTACCTAGCGGACAACAGGCTGTCCAAGGTCGACACTGGATATTTTGTGTAGCGCATAATGCTCCCAGAATGAAAAGCTTCGCTGGTTTCTGTCACTGCATTTCCGGTCTATCACCTTGCAGAGGGTAACGAATGGTGTGCAGAGTACTACGTAGCGTCTTAGGATGCCTGATGTCCGCGACCAACCTGTGGATTCACAAGTGTTGTCTGAATCTCCGGTTGCTTCTTGCCATGCATCCCGTCCGTGCATAGGCAGAGGGGGGGAATGCCTCTGTTAGCGCCGTCGATCGTGACGATTTGAAATTGCAACAACCCTTGCTGTAATCGGTCGAACAGATTTGTTTGTGTTAGAAGTAATCTGGGAGTGAAGAATATTGTAGTCTTTTCTTTGGGACTCATTAAACTTACATTCAGGAGAGATGGTTGATGAGCATGTCTCAGAATAACTTTATTTGAGCTTAAAGTGTGCCTAGCATGCTAATCGAGGCAGCATGCAGGATGGGAGGAACCTTTCCCGCCCCAATTCCCCCCCCGCAGCAATGCAGCCAAGCACCTCTTCTCCACACCAAATAATTTTGCTACTCCGCACGTACAACCACTTCATGCCTATCTGGAGCGCAATTCATCCGGTGGAACGAAGTAATACTCTGGAGAGCGGCTTGTATCAGGCACTAGAATTTCCTCTAGAAGCCCACTAACTACCCTTCGTATTCCCGCAAAAGCTCAAAAATCCTCTGGCCGGCAAATAGTCCCAGCTTATCGTGCTAACCAACCAAATGTCTAAACCAACCCCTATCCGTTGGGGCATCATGGGTAAGCAAGCACCATCCCACCAATTCACCCCGCCATCACAGCAGGCCTGACCCACCTCGTCATATACAGCCACCGGCGGAATAGCACGAACCTTCACCAAAGACCTCCTAATTGACCCTCAAACCCGAGGGACAACAGATATCCTCCACCAAGTGACCGCAGTAGCCTCATCTTCCTCAATCGAGAGCGCGAAGAAGTTCATCTCCGAGAATGTCACCCCAAGGCAAAATGAGGACAATCCCAAGTGCTCCGCATATGGCTCCTACACCGACCTGGTCAAAGACCCAGCTGTCGACATCATCTATGTTGCAACGCCGCACTCGCACCACTACCAAAACGTGATGCTCTGCCTGGAAGCCAACAAAGCTGTCCTCTGTGAAAAAGCCTTCACCGTCAACGCCGACCAAGCCCGCATCCTCTACAAGACCGCCAAGCAGAAAAACCTCTTCCTCATGGAAGCTGTCTGGACGCGGTACTTCCCCCTCTCCATCTCAATCCGCAAGCGCATCACCTCCGGCGACCTGGGCGAAGTCCTCCGCGTCAACGCCGATCTCTCCATCGGCTTACCCCCGGAAGAAAACTTCCCTGTATCCAACCGCATGATCAACAAAGATCTTGCCGGGGGCTGTCTCCTCGATCTGGGCATCTACAGCCTAACCTGGGTCTTCCAAACCCTGTACCACACCCTCCCGCCCAACCAACGTCAACCGCCCAAGGTGAAAGGTGTATCCATGACGCCCGAACCGCGTACCGGAGCCGACGAGATGACAACCATGCTCCTTGAGTTCCCGAAATCGACGCCCACCAGCCAGACTACCGCTCACGCCATCGCCACAACAGCGCTAAGAGTAGACGACGACCCGGATAACCTCGACTCCGCGGGTCCGGCAATCAGGATTCAAGGTACCAAGGGTGAGATCCAAGTCTACGGCCCTGCATACCGACCCTCGAAGTACACATACATTCCCTGCCGCAACCGAGACAAGGGTGAGAAGGGTAATCCGGAGGTCTCTGAATTTGAGTTTCCCGGTGAAGGGCAGGGCATGTATTGGGAGGCGGATGAGGCGGCGAGGTGTTGGCGGGATGGGAAGTTGGAAAGTGAGGCCATGTCCTGGGAGGAGAGTACGGTGATTATGGATGTTATGGATGAGGTGAGGAGGCAGGGTGGGTTGGAGTATCCGAGCGAGATTGAGAGTACCGAGTATCCCCTGGATCTGAAGAGGAGGGAATCGTAGGATAGTTATATAATATATGGCTTTAGAGGACTCTGGATATCGTAATAGGGAGGCTTGCAGTCTGAGCTCACGATATAAACAGCGAAGTAATGCCATACAACAGAACATGTAAAAACGAAAGCGTGCAAAGCAGGAGTCATCATGCAGGTAGTTGCCGCGGTCTTAAAGCAAAGAGTAGACACATGTGCCCAAAGTCATCTCATCTCATCTCACCGGTGCACTTACCTGGCCCTTGACTTGAAGCCCTCCCTCTTAGCCGCCATCACGAGTCTGAACCCCATGACCTGGACATGTAGTTACACACATTTCCACAAAATCACAACCTTAATTACAAACCCCCACATGCAAGGCAACATGTCTGATCGCTAAACACGCGGGCGTGTTCTTTGACCAGCGAAGAATAAGACTGCATTGTTGCATTGCACTGCGTGCGGTTGGGAAGCGCGGGGGCGGAGTAAGTGTTGTGTGTCTGAGGGCAGGAAATAACTCCCTCTGGATTGTATGAGATGGATTTGGTTCGGTTTTGGATGGAATGAATAGGTCGGTGTGTATATAGGTAGGTAAGTATGTTTTCTGGAATTAGCACGGGGAAGTCGCTTGGTTGGAGCTTGAGAGTGTTGTCGTTGTCGTTGTTGTTGTTGATGCCAGATTCCTTTTAGTTCTGTCGAAGGATTCACTGGTTCGCTAGGGTCATTGTGCATTGTGTATTTTTGTTTTGCAGCTGGTTCCTTTCTCTCACCCACGCCTTGGGATGGGGGATGGGATTGTGCACCAATTGACGAATCAGATGTGTACTTGTGGTAGTGTACCTACAAGTCTGGCCTCTGGCCGTTGGGTATCATGCACGACGTGTTCTTGGTACGAGTCTCTGTGTGCAAGTCTGAATTGAGAAACCTGTTGGTCGCCGAGTTCAGCAGGGATCGATTTTACCCGGGCGCGCGTCAAGGACGAGGAGCAGAATAACGGAGGATATGCTAGCACCAGTACGCACAAACCGATTCTTGCTCCTTGTTTGCATAAGATACTTACTTGAATATCGGATGTCTCCGGCTGTGTCTCATGTCCGCCGCAGCGATGATATGGAGTTCCTCTTTCGTTTTAATCATTTGTGAACCCGAGTCTGTAGGGGCTATGGCTGCGTTCGGGGGTTGGTTTGCCCACAACATCTGCAATCGGTCCGGATCACTGATCTTAGGATCTTGACCATTCTCCAAGAACGAGCGTAGACCTTTGATGTTTTGGGGGAATTTCTTTAGATCTGTAAAGGATCCGTACCTGAGAGATGCTTGGATGAAGTTCAATGCGAGCTCGGCCCAGCAAAGGGCTTCGTCGGCCGTTTCGCTTCCTGGAGGTTTCCGAAATTCTATTGTTTGCTTGTTCGATGTCAAAGGTACAAAATTCCACGCGAATTTTGGGTCACCACATCTCTGCATCAAATTCAAAACTGCATCTATGTCGCATGCTCTTTCTATTTCGATGATGGAGTCAGAGCGAGATTTGTCTTTTTGTGCTAGTTCCGGGCTTTCAAGCCAGTTGCTTTGGACCCATTCATTGCCTCTGCGTTCTTCCGGGACTAGTGCTTCGAACACCGCCTCGAAGTAGATGACAGCGGAAGCAATCTTCTTCACCTGGCCTAGGGTGTAGACTGGCACAAGTGAGATGTGGATGTGGGTCGCGCACTCATGATTTGATCTGACTTCATAGTTCCGCAACAGATATCTCCACGTTGCTAGGATGGAATCTCTCCATCCGGGTTGCACCTCGGTAATTGGAGTTCGCATCTCAAGGCCCCCTTAAAAAACATCGTCAGTCATAATCCTTGGGCCAATTTTAGAATCATCAAGACAGCAAAGACTTACATGGTTCTCGGCCGGTTGCATTACTACTTTCATAAACCATAGACCACTCCTTATAATCAATGGGGTCTTCAGGTTGACACAGCGAGTGATGCATTTGGGGATACTGAGACCACACCTCTTTGTTATGGTTATCTGCAAGGATTTGCACAAACCGACTGAGACTCACGGCTTGGTGTGAGCGTTGACGGGCAGAAAGTAAAAATTCTGTCTCGATGCCTAGCCGTATCCCAGGGCGTAAAGCCTGCGATAGTGTTGGAGGCTTGACAGGTATCGAAGCCGCAGCGGCCGACCCTGCCCCAGCAGATCGACTTGAGGAAGCAATGGCAGCATCCTGTCTGCCTGTAGTGATGGGCGGTTGAGCTCGACCACGTCTATCTGCTGGCTGAATTTGGATAATGCTAGGACATCTTGATGAGAGCGTAGAGTTGCTACTTCCTGTGGTATGTGGTGCTCGGCCTGGAGCACTTCTATCTGCGATTGTTACGTGAACAGATGGGATTGTATGTGTGCTGCAAGAAGGATGTGGAGAGGAATGAGCGGTTGATAATAGTCGACGTCGCTGTCGTCTATAAGATTCTAGAGAGGTAGTAGGGGAGTCACCAGATGTCTGATCGGGATCATCTGCCATCCTGTTTTCAGAGGGCAGTAGTGTAGAGAAGCAAGTAGACGTGATTAGGACACACCTAGAAAGGCTCATAACAGGTTAGAAAAGATGCTAGGGAAGACGGCCACTGCACATATGCACAGTATCAGGGAGAGCTGATTCTTGTGTAACACGGGAAAGTCCACCGTTCTGGAAGATGTGGCAGATGTCAAACACGATCAATTGTGTCACGCTGCCTGGTTCAACGTCCTGGTGGGGTTAGAACTGAGAAGTTGAAACTCGAACGGCGTTGAGAGATGTATTCGGAAATTATTGATGATTGTGGCACAGTAACTGCATGAGGCGGCCGGCGCACTACGATACCTGGCTAAAGTACTCCGTATTCGTAGCTCAACGCTAGTATCAGATTCTCGAAACAGCTGCTGTACATCGGCACTAATCTTATGGTGATCTAGCTATACTGTATCAAATTGATTGTGTGGATATAAAGAACGGAAGCTTCAAGAAGGCCTGGTGGCGGCGTACATGATACTAGCTGTTCTTAGCACCATGTCTTAGCACCATGCTACGAATACGGAGTACTTGCTACGGTATGTCCTACTGTAGTATGAGTTCCAACGTCGATTATACGATTATACGATTATACGAGAAGAGTAAGAAGTCTTGATCTGATGACATGTGATACGTTGAAGACGCTGAGCTTCAATTACGAACCACATTCTTCAAATCGTGATTGGTGAGAGATGGGCGAGCGAAATGATAGGACGTGGGACCGAAGGACTCATCTGAGTTGATCACCATTTACTACAAAGCAAACCAATACTTACTACTACGACATACGACATGGTATCTGTCACCTTTGATTACTCAGGCCCAAGAACCATGGTCACTTGGTCCGCTTCCTGATATCAAGCTATTCTCGACTACCAAAGGACCTCGCTTATCACTGTTCGCACTCAACACTCAGGAATCAGGATGCTCATTCCCCGTGCGCGGTTTGCACTAGTTTATTGCACCATGCCTTGTTCCAGTCATGATGATGTTTCCTGTAGATAGAAACTGTCGACCAGTGCGTACAAGCACCAATGGGGATGTCTCCAAGGAAATTCTGAAGAGATTAGCAGATTCAGACTCACGCTCCACCACAGAGATGCGAGTACTGAATACTCGTCAGCCTTCAGGAAAGTTTCTCAAATTCTTGATTGAAATAATCTCATCCCCTTACTCATGATAGTTCGGGGGGGGTAAAGGTCATGTGTGACTATGCTCGTCGCCGCAGAGGCCAGGATTCCTCGAACTTCACGACTCAAGACGCAGCACGTTACGGGGTGTTTAGGAGAAGCGGTACTAGCAGCGAGGTTAATGGGTGATCACTGATAAGAGTAAAGAGCCTAAATGTGCCTGCAGGTACTCCTTTACAAGGTCAACCCTAAGTTTGACGCTTGGAGGCATCCGCCCCACCAAGCCCGCTCCACTGGATCAAGAAGGTATCTGACAGCTGGGCACGGCCCAATTGATCCCATCGGGCCCCTCCCCGAATGACTACTCTTCGCTAACTAGCCACTTGGACTGGGTTCTTTCCTTCCCTCCCGTGCTCCACTTGCATTATTCACCAACTAGGTGACCAAATAATCTTTTCTTTCCATCCAGACCTTTCAGACCTTTCAGACCTGCCACTCTGTTATCGCCATCACCTTCTTCGCCTTGACACCGATGGCGTTTCCTACACCCACTACGCAATTAGCGCTTCGTATTGAGCGATTATCATCGAGCAAGCATGTTCGTTCCTCGAGCTCACGAACATGTACGCGAATCATCTCTCCCACGAGCACAAAATATCGGCTCAGGCTTGTGCTGACTCGCTACACATCTTCTTGGAGCCCTGATCATTCATAATTTGACGAAGGAATGCATCACGGATGATCAGTGGTCATAGCTCCCTCCCCCCCCTGGAAAGGTCTTGACTCAATGGTAAAGCTTATCGTTGGGCGTCTACGCATCTCATGCAGACGCTCAGGGTCATCTTGCATGCATGTTGACTATCGGCTTCATACTTTATTACTTAGGTCAAAATCACTCGTGCACACTTTCTCAGCCTGCGCTTCATTTTGCTCATCCAATGCATGTCTCTGACGTAGAGCCTATCATCCTTCGCTGCCAAGTATGTAAACTGCATAAGGGTCTTGCGCAGTCTTCTTTTTATTGTCTTTCCTTTGTATTGCTACCCTACCCCAATCTCTCGCGTTTTTCACCAGTCATGCCGTCTTCTGCTTTCGACCTTCCATTTCAGCAGACACTGGCTCGAGAGAGCTGGTCCCTGTATGCTGTTGGGGCGCTCTTTGTTGTCGCAAGAACGTGAGCGGCTCCGATGCTCTTCAAAGTATCGTTCGCAAGGCACTGATCCTGTCTCAGTTATGCTCGGATCCATCGTGTTGGTCTTGGGGGGCTGCAGCCCGATGACTATCTCATGTTGGCAGCTCTCGGGTGGTTTACGACTCTGGTTGTGTGCCTGAACGTGGTAGTCACTGGCGGCGGCTCCAATCTTTTTCCTCCCGAACAACTTTCCACCTTCTCACCAGAAGATATAGAGGAGAGAATCAAGGGAAGCAAGGTGGTCATCATCTCCGAACAGGCCATGTTGAACACGATATACTTCAACAAAGCATGCATGTTGATCATGTACAGACGCCTGACGATGGGTCTTCGGCAACAGAGAATAGTCAAAGCTATCGCAGCATATGTTGCTTTGGGTTGGGTTGGCACCGAGCTCGCATTCTTCTTCGCCTGCCGTCCTTTCAAGGGCTACTGGGCTGTTCCACCCCCAGATCCCCAGTGCACAACGCTGCAACACTATTCCATCACACAGGCCGTTTTCAACATCTCTTCCGACCTGATGATGCTAGGTGTCATGCTTCCGCTCCTTGTCCAGGCCAACCTCAAACCCAAACAAAAAGTAGTCCTCGTTGGCATCTTCAGCATGGGCTCGTTTGTCATCGTCGCCGCCATCTTGACCAAAGTCTTCAATTTGGCGGATGTCTACAGCACCGTCTACATGCTCTGGTACATCCGTGAAGCCAGTGTGGCAATATATGTCGCGAATCTACCGCTGATCTGGCCTCTCCTGAGGGAATGGTTCCCGCATCTCCGGGTGTTTACTCCAGGTCATCGCTCTACCTCCAGCAATCGCAAGACTGGTAACTCAGGCAGTTCGTTCTGCGGTATGCGCAGGCCTGGCACGGATGGAGGTGATTCGCATCCCATGTCACGCATATCAAAGAACAAATGCAGTCAATATACCGTGGGCACCGAGACCGATATCGAACGAACCGGTTCAGTCGAACGAATTAACAAACCTCCGTTTGATGGTCATGGCATCCTGGCCGAAACCACCGTCGATATTGAAGTTGATGAATTCACCTCCTCCGCGGAAGATCTCGATTCCGAAAAAAATGCCCAGATGCAATTTGAAGGGCAGAGTCGAGGTCAATATGAATGGGAGATGACAGATCCCAGATCGGCGAGGACGACTACGAATATCAGTGCCAAAGAGCTCATGTATCCAGAAGAGAATGAAAGAAGACCCGAGCAGACAGAAAGAGAAAACCGGAGCAGGGGAAGAGGCGAGAGGAGGAATTCCCTGACAAGGTCAGAGGATCAGGATGTGTCAGAGGAAACGAAGGTTGGACAAGCCCTTTGATTTGCAATTCATGTATAAAGTTAATTCACGACAAATGCGGATCATTTTCGGATTTTCAAGAGCGTGGCGTTGGGCGCGGTACGGTTGAAAAGAGGCTTGAATGGAGAAAATTCTTCTGGTAGCAGCCCAGAGAGATTTCCGGGAGAACAATGGAGTGGCTGGCGAGGTGAAAACCAACGGTATGACACACGAGCATCCTTCAACCAACGTCGGTTGGAGTATGGTGAATGGGGAAGGGCAAGCCGTTGCTGAATAATGTTGAGAGACGGGGGCCAAACCGGCCAACCCACAGACACTCCCTGCCACAGGCGAAACGGCGTTAGTACAACATGGCACTACGTGACTTAATCGAGCACGGACGAGGATCGCGGCCAGGGAACCTTTGCAACCAATCTCTACCATGGCCCATATACCCGGGTCTTCCTCGCGTGCACACAACACCGCTGTCCACAAAGATACCCCTGTTTTTGTATACTCCTCATCATCATCATCATCATCATCATCATCATCATCATGATGACAGAGCGCATGGTCGCATGGGTCCGTTTGTTCACTAGATCACGATCGCGGTAAATATGCACATGAACATACAGAAACATACACATATGTTAGATGTACATAGACATATAAATATATATACATGATGACTTCTTCACCCTTAAGTTGTCTAGACCATCAACTCATCTCTTTTCTGCTTTTTGTCCAATTAGATGTACTAAGTAGTACTTTAGCACGGAGATCAACAATGCGCCTCACAGATATCGGCTCGAGTCTTTTTTCCGAAGGAGATTTGAGAGGGAAGGGAGGAGAGTTTTAGAGCTGTATTTCGTCATCCTGCCTGCTATCCCTCGCCCCTGCTTCCTTCCTTCTGGCCCACTCCTTCTTTCTTTCTTGTGTCCTTTCTCATATACCTGATGGACATAATTTACCAAGGGACCTGAAGAAGGTAGAGGGGAGTTTGCGGGGGATTTTCATCACCGGGGTAATCGATTCGTTGCAGGGGCAAAGGGGAGGGTGGGATCGAGGGGTTCAAGTAAAGCGTGCGGAGCTGCAGGGAGGGGACCTCCTCGGTTTTTCTCCTTTCCAAAGGAAAAGGAGGAAAGGGAAGGGGCCGGGGGAGGGAGTAAGCACCAAATTAAGGAGGCTGGAGGCTGGAGGATGCACTTGAAGGGTCAGGGGAATCAGGGCCGAAGAGAGGAAGAGGAGAATCGAAACGCTTTGGATGGGGGTAAGGGGAAGGAATCGCTGGTGCTTGGTGTAGATGACGGGCCGGTTGTGGGATGTAGACAGAGAGAGAGAGAGAGAGAGCGAGAGAGAGAGAGAGAGAGAGAGAGAGAGAGAGAGAGAGAGAGAGAGAGAGAGAGAGAGAGAGAGAGAGAGAGAGAGAGAGAGAGAGAGAGAGAGAGAGAGAGAGAGAGAGAGAGAGAGAGAGAGAGAGAGAGAGAGAGAGAGAGAGAGAGAGAGAGAGAGAGAGAGAGAGAGAGAGAGAGAGAGAGAGAGAGAGAGAGAGAGAGAGAGAGAGAGAGAGAGAGAGAGAGAGAGAGAGAGAGAGAGAGAGAGAGAGAGAGAGAGAGAGAGAGAGAGAGAGAGAGAGAGAGAGAGAGAGAGAGAGAGAGAGAGAGAGAGAGAGAGAGAGAGAGAGAGAGAGAGAGAGAGAGAGAGAGAGAGAGAGAGAGAGAGAGAGAGAGAGAGAGAGAGAGAGAGAGAGAGAGAGAGAGAGAGAGAGAGAGAGAGAGAGAGAGAGAGAGAGAGAGAGAGAGAGAGAGAGAGAGAGAGAGAGAGAGAGAGAGAGAGAGAACAAGAGATGGAGGACAAGAGGTTTGTTATACAGAGACAACCTGCCAGAATCGCCAGACATGAGATAGATTATGTACTGATTCGAGCTTTTCCCCCCAACCTCTGTCTCAGATTGCGGCTGGAATCAAGCTGAATGCGTCCTCGCCTCGGGACCATGGTAAGGGTATCATCCTCCCCGGTTTTTCCACATTCAACAGAAACATCCAGCACTCGAAGACACAGGCTGTCCGTGGATAGGTATCCTAGCCACGGTGTGTTCTCACCCTCCACTCCTTGCTGGCCTACGATTTCAGTCCAATCTTGCTCAGAATGCTGCTCCCCATTCCAGTGTGAGCTGGTTTTTCCTCACCAAAAACACCGAGCAGGCTCTTCCACACCGCACCGGGCTCTTGACTCGCGTCGACACCAGACCAGATGCCCTTCTTCTGGTAATAACTCACCACTGGAGCAGTCTGTGCGTGATATGTCCCCAACCGTTTCTTCAACGTTTCCGCATTATCATCGGTTCTTTGGATCAGGTGTTCGCCCGTCACATCGTCTTTCATGTGTTCTTTGGGGGGGTTGAAGATCTTGTGATATGTGCGTCCAGATGCTGGGTGGATGAGTCGGCCAGTAACACGTGCAACGAGGAGACTGTCGTCGATTTGGAGCTCGACGGCGTGTTTGAGGGGCTGTTGTTGTTCTTTCAGCATCTGATCGAGGCGTTCGGCTTGGGCCACAGTTCGCGGAAAACCGTCGAGGATGAATCTGGAGTTTGGTCAAAACATTTGTGCGCGATATGAGGCATGTGCACAATACCCGTTGGCGCATTCTTGATTGGTAGCCAGTTCCGACTTGATCATGTTGACCATAATATCATCGCTGACGAGCCCGCCTTGATCCATAATCTTCTTGGCTTCTCGTCCGAGTGCCGTCTTCTTTGCGACCTGGGCGCGGAGCATGTCTCCTGTGGCCTGCGAGAAGTCAATAAACACGGCATAGCTAGCTAGCTAGACGGTCAGATGCGTACCAGGTGACAGACGCAGTACTTGTCCTTAATCTTGGGTGCTTGCGTTCCCTTGCCTGTAACAGGGTGTTAGACGAGTTGCACGCCGATTGACACAGTATTTCCATGTATTTCCATGTTTACCTGCGCCTGGGGGGCCCATCAAAATCATTCTCATCGACTGTGAAGGTGTTCTCGGTTTGGCCCCATCACGTCCAAGCCGGTCCTCCAGCTGTCGGACTCGGATTTCTAGCTTTGCAACGAGATCCTTCAGGTCGGTGACCGTGTCATCCCTAATTGGCGCCATTTCGGACAGAGAACGAGGAGAAGACCTGACCAAGGTCGTGATGTGACCTGCACGGGGCGGACGTGGAAGGAGTGGAGAAGATCACTGGCGCGTGAAGGTGAAGATGGAGGAGAGAAGGCGGACGGGGGGAGGGAATGAGTAGGGGGGAGTTCGAGCAGTAGTGAGGATGGGCGTGCAGTGTGCAGAGTGCAGTGTACAGTGTGCAGCAGCTCCTCCTCCTCTTCCTCCTCCACCCGAGGTGCTAAATTGAGGCCGCGGCTTTTGGTTCAGTTGCCAAGCCAGTCACCAGCCCTGCACGTTGCTCCAAACACTCATTCTCATTATCACTCTCACTCTCACTCTCCAATCTCATCAAGACAATTTCTGAGCTCAGTACAACGAATTCAATCAACTTGTACCTGTGCAGTGACAATCAAAGAACGCTCCGGATCACTACCCTCGAGTTTCAGACACAGAGACACACACAGACTCACAGACACATTCACAGACACATCAGTCCGGCGAAAGTCCTCAACATCGCGTCTGTCCAAATCACTGCGCAACCTCTCTACTTTCCGCGTCATGCCGGCCACAACAGCAGAGACGTTATCTCTGGTGACAAGACAAGTCTCCGTCGCTCCGCTTGTCCTCCTCTCAGCAGCAGATCACTACGGTAGATCAGCGAAAGGCACACGGAAAAGAGTGGTAGGAGTGCTTCTCGGACAGAACGATGGTAAAAATGTCAGGGTATCAAACAGCTTCGCAGGTAAACCCCCATCTACACCTTCTGTGCACCTGGTCATCGATCTCTCTGACACTCCTCTCCTGCAGTCCCCTTCGAAGAAGATGACAAAGACCGCTCCGTCTGGTTCCTGGACCACAACTACGTCGAATCAATGAATGATATGTTCAAAAAGGTCAACGCAAGAGAAAAGCTGATAGGGTGGTATCACTCGGGTCCCAAACTACGGGCTTCAGATCTAGAGATCAACGAACTCTTCAAAAGATACACCCCCAACCCCTTACTCGTCATTATCGATGTCCAACCCACCGAAGTCGGCGTGCCAACCGATGCCTACTTCGCCGTCGAAGAGATCAAAGACGACGGCACCACCACCTCCAAAACATTCGTGCACACACCTTCCATAATCGAAGCCGAAGAGGCCGAAGAGATCGGCGTCGAACACCTGTTACGCGACATCAGAGACGTAGCAGTCGGCACTCTCTCCACACGGATAACAGCACAGCTCCAATCCCTCCAAGGCCTACACCACCGCCTGCGCGATATATCCGCCTACCTGCAACGAGTCCTGGATGGCGACCTGCCCACCAACCACGCCATCCTCGGAAACCTGCAAGACATATTCAATCTGCTTCCCAACCTCTCGACCCCCAGCACCGCCAGCAAACCCATCAACGGCACCGACAAAACCTCCTCTCCCTCGTCAATCGAAAACAGCGAACTCGCCCGCGCCATGTCCATCAAGACCAACGACCAGCTCATGACCATCTACCTGAGTAGTCTCGTGCGCGCAATCACCGCATTCCACGATCTGATCGAGAACAAGCGGCAAAATCGCCAGGCGCAGGAGGACAAGGATGCCAAGACGAAGGAGGAGGAAGCGGGCGGGAAGAAGGAGGAAGGCAAGAAAGAGGCCGGCGATGACAAGAAGGGGATCAATGGTGTGGCCAACAGCGGAAACGATAACAACAACAACAAGAAGGATGAGAAAAAACCGGACGGAAGCGATGCGAAGGAGAAGGGAAGCGGGAAGGCGAAGAAGAAGAGCTAGCGCCGCTAATCGCGAGGATAATACATTTAGGGGCGCCGTGGCCTGGAACGAGCGATTTTGGCTAGCTGAACGCGTGTAGCAAGCATTAGCACTGGCGTTTAGAGAGGGAGAGAAAACACAGCCTGCCTGGCTGGACGTCTGGCTGGACGTGTGTGTCTCTCTCTCAGTGAGGCCTGCATGAGACACCTGAAAGGTGCCCAGGCGGACGAAACAATAGACATACTAGTACATGTAAGGACCAGCTTGGCCGGGAAAACAAGACCAGAAGGCCATCAGAACGAGATGGTGTCGTATTCCACCGACAGCCTTGCAGAAGCGAGGGACGGACCACCCTGTAATTTGTAATTCTAACTGCTTGTACTATTTGTACTATCCCTTCCCTTTCCCTCCCCTCTCCTTTCCATCCATCCAGATAGCTTGCACGCATGCACCCTTATTCGCTCCGCGCCCCGATTCTCTCTTTCTACCCCGAGATCCTCGCGTCCCGCCCTGGACGTGTTCATATCCATACCCATACTCATATCCATATCCATATTCGATCCCAGATCCCAGTTCCCAGTTCCCGAGGATAGCTAATCTAGAGCGACTCTGCTCTGCTCTGCTCTACTCTGTTCCATTCCGTTCCAATTCCACTCTACCAAACCAGCCAGCTTCTCATTGCATTTCGTTTCATATCGTTTCATATCATTCCATTCCAATTTCCCAACTCTGCGAAGCGCCGTCATGTACATCAGTCTCGCTTTCCCCATTCCTGGGTTCTTTGGGGAGAAAGGAGGGGGGGAAGCAGAGCGAAGGAAGGTAAATCCATGAGTGGCTGTGAAGAGTTCGGTGCGGATGGCGGCTGCTTTGTTCCTGGGCTGGGGTCGGGGTCGGGGGTCTACTGCGCTTGCTTCGTCTCTGGGGAGTGGAGTATAGATGGCTCTTCCTTTTCTTCGTCTTGCGTCGAGGGTCGGACCTGAGCTCGCTTGGGCTGGCTCTGAAGGGAGAATATGGGGTATCCTTGATGGTTGGCTGGCTGGCTGGCTGGTAGGCTGTGTAGCTGTGGTCTGCCACAGATAGGCACTCAATTCGAACAACAGTGTCTTCGTATAGCAGCGTACTTTCTTGCTAACTTAGTTGCTGGCGTGCTTGCTGGCTCGTCGGCAAGACGGTTGTGGGCATGGAGGAATGTTGATGTGAAACTGAGGTTTGGGCTGGATCCTTGCAGCGATGTGGATCTTGCAGTGAGCGTTCCAGGTTTGTCCCGTGGGAATACAGGATGTGGATGGGAGAGGCTCATGTGCAGTTCAGCCTTTTCAAGACAATCGCTGGGCATGTGTTTTGACGCGGAGAAATTGCTGTGTCGCTTGACCTGCTCCTCCACCGAGTTACAGAGGATGGGTTTGGCTCTCTGGGTGTCTCGTGTGCTCAAGATGCGCTGTACATTCGATGAACATTAGAGTTCGATAGTGCAATTATATTTCTCACAGATCCATTCAATGCAGAGGCAGTCGTTTCTTCTTTTGCCTCCACTCGAACAAGCTCGTCGCATTCCTTGTTATCTCACTTCATAGCTCGTTTCGTCCATGCAGGATAGGTCTAGTCAAAACCGTAGTAGAAGCTCTGTCTGTCAGTCCCCATCTCCCCATCCACCAGCCCATCCAGCTCCCTCCTCGGCGCTGACGGTGCGAAGCTGTACACCTGAGCCGAAAAGACCTGGGATGTGTTTGCCGAGTAAGGCAGCGAGGATGTGCTTACATACAGGCACTGGCACTGATGCTCCTTTTCTTTCCGAGTCAATTCCGTGTTCGGGGTCCGATATGGTGCGAGTAAAAGTACCACCAAACCTCCATTCGAATTCTGTTTGTGACATGGCACTGTCGTAGAAATCAACGTTGTGGTGGTCGTCGCCGGCTAACAAGTTCTTTAGTGGCTCTCGATTGTCATCGGCGCGGCCATCAGCTTTCGGATCCATTAATCGACTGAATGTGGACAAAGCAAAGGCGGGGCATGTACAGTTCCAGGCACCGAGCCTGACTTCGTAATTGGTTGAGGAGACACTGGTATGGTGGTGGCGACGTTGGCGAGTTGTTTTGGTCTGAGATGAAGCGGATTGGACGTAGAATACTTCGTTCTCTGTCGCTATCTGCCTGCCCGCCTCAAAGTCCACATGAATACCAAGATCAGTCTCGTGTAAATATGGGCCAACGCTTACCATGTAAGTGTTAAGAGGGGGATCTAGATCTCCCGTTGGTTCGTTCCATGGGGCTTGATAATCAACATGAGGCTTCCTATGCGATGCTTCGGAGACATTGGTAGGACTCGGTAGAGATCCGATAACCAACCGAGTGACCAATCCTCTGTCCAGTAGATCCAGCGCCGGAATGAATTCATGCGGAAAGAAGAAATGTAAAGTCATCAAGAGTCGGGTGACAGATTCTTGATCCTCTTTCGGGAGGGTAGAGAGGAGAGTAGAGAAATTTGGCGGTGATGGCGGAGACACAGGGTCTGTGGACACATTCGAGTCCAAAGGGCGCGGGCGAGACGCTGATGGTGATGATGATGACGGAGTTGAAGGCAAAGGAGGCACAAGAAGAGAGATCTTATCGACCAGGGACGTGATGAATGATTCCGGACTTCTACTAGCGAGGGGCATCGGGCTAGGATGATGGATTAAAGCTGAATAGACGGATAGACGGATAGCCGACAAGAACAATGATAGAATAAAGCGAGAGATATATGAAGGGTAGCCCATTGGGGTCAGTTCTTTGCTCTACTAGTCGGGGTGGCCTCCAGCATACTCACGACAACAGTCCTGATCTGCAAAGGAAGAAATGTCACGATGCCTTTGGCAGCTTTGATACTTGGAGGCGAGGGGGCATCCGCTGGGAAGACGTCTCTTTGTGTTGCAGACTTCTTGCACTTCTTCAACGCTGCTCATACTAGTGGGAGAAGGACATTATGGATTCAAGTCCATGATGTATCCCATACATTCCATGACCTATCAATTCGGGATGGAGGACTCTGGATCAGCCGAATTTCGGGCTACAGTTTACGACTTGTTATCCTTCCGCCTCTCTGTGATCTACCGAAGAGTATCGACCAAGGGAACACCATGCTATGGTATCTCTCTGAGCTCAAAGAGGGGACGAACGGATTAAGAAACTACTGTCAACCTACTGTGCAGAGTACGTAAAGAAGCAAGTTGATTAATAGCTACAGGGGTAGAGAGCGTAAATCTATGTATAATTGGCTGTACTGTATAGCGAAATTAGAAGCAAAATTGCGTTGGAAATTGACCAATTAGAAGCAGTAGAAACGCAGGGATTACGCATATGAAACGCGGCCAATTGGCCCTCTCGGAAGGTCAACAACTACTTATCTTTCCCAGCAACTTGACTATACTACTACCTATATCGATTACCACGCCTGGCACTTCCTCTTCACAAGTGAAAATACTTTAATATCCATTCTCTTAGGCCACAGGCCTGAGCAGTTCTGAACGCCTTTCCCGTCTCCTCCTAATCTCAGCATAGGCCTGTCTAACCACTCTATTCCGTATCTTCTTTCTCATGCTCCTTCCCAACCCAGCAACCACAGTCAACCCGCCTGATATCGCAATACCAGCGATATGTTCACACTGCCGGCAGTGTACAACATTTCCCAGCTCGGCCAGCCGTGTCGACTACATTAACATTGACCTAGGCTCTCTTCGAATTTTTGCCCTTGTTTACGCGGGCGGACCGGCGGGGTGCAGGAGGAGATTTCTTTGATATTGCTTCGGTAGTCTTGGGAGACTTTGGCTTCTCGTTGGATTTTGGTGACGTTTTCAACTTCTTCGCACCTGGCGACTTATTCTTCCCCGGGGGCGACGTTTGTGGCCCTTCGTTTTCCTGCGGAGGAGTTCTGAGCCTGTTGTCTTGTTTGGCTGGGCGTTTGGCCTTTTTCGGCGGCGGCGGTGGAGGGCCGGCCTGGTCGTCATCACCCCTCTTTCTCTTCTTGCCTCCCTTGACGTTGAAAATGATGATATAGTCGTCATTGACCGCGGTGCCCTTTTTGACGGATCGTAGATTACCCTCTAGGTCGGTGAGCTGAACGGTTGACTCGATCTTGGTTGGGACATCTGGATTGAAGTCACGGAGCTTGAAGATCGCTCGAGCATTTTCATCGTGATGCGCAGCATTTCGAAACGTTGCACAGAAGGTGGCCGTATCCTTTCCTTCGTCGACCTCATGTGCAACCTGGTCTCTTGCTTGTGCTGCAGGCTGTGCAAAGGCTGTCTCTTTCTCAACTTGCAATCTCTGTTCGCGCCGCTCGATGTCTGCTTCACGTTCAGCCAGAGCCTGCTGCTTTTCGTTCCTATTCCGAAAGAAGTCCGCTGCCATTGTCTTAAGCCTGTTCTTGCCCCCTTCCAGCTCCCCCTCCCGAACCCGCAATGCCTTCTCCCTTTCATTCAACTTCTCCTGCCGTGTATCGAGGGCAGCCTCTCTCTCATCGAGCTGTTGCTTGCGTGCTTCCGCTTCCTTCCTATTGGCAGCTTCGGCTTCCTCTCCGCTCGCAGCGGGTTCCTTGGGCAGATCAATCAATTCCCAGGCCATCATGAATGGCAACATGTCCTCCATAATCGATTCCCGGTTATGATTAATCTCTGCGAAATCGATGCGTCTGACCCTGTCATCATCGAGCTGAATCCAGCTGCCTGTTCTTGCCGGATCACGGACATAACTGATGTAATGGCCCGACGTGCTTGATTCTCCGGAGTGAGCCACCACTGCTGCAAGTCTGTATTTTGCATCCTTGTACTTGCTGCGAGCCGATTCATCAATGGCAACAGTAAGCTCTCGGGGTATTTCGCAATGTTCTTGGATCTTGCCCTGAGTGTTTGTGCTTCGATTGAGCTGCGTGAGAAGAATTTTAGGCAGTATAATAAATTTGTCTTTGGCAGATCTGGTGGTCAATCGCCCGCACCTTGGGCAGTCGGCCTCTTGCTGCTGTTCAAGCGATGCATCGAAACACTCCTGGAAGCTTCTTGCTCCCTTATGCCGGATCTTTGGACTCAGGAAATTGACGATATGGATCCAATTAGGTGGATTCAGCACCGGCTGCCCGTCTTCGCTCTTGCGTTTTCTCTTTTTCTGGCACTTTGCCGAGCAATATGTTGAAGTCGCATGCCAAGCTCTGAACATGCCACCCAAAATCTTGCCATGGACGCTACACGAACATTAGTAAGTGAGGACTGGCAGCACTTCCAGCAGAAATAGTAACTTACCTAATCGGGTCCAGCTCGTCATAAACACATTCCAAAAGCGTCGACAAGAATAATGCAGAGTCTTCTTGGCAGTAGAAATTCGTCTGCGTGGGTTTGGGTGTAAATCCAGGGCTGGCTTTAAGAAACCGTTTCCAAAAGCCATCCATGGCAGTATCCAATTGATGCCGCTTTGCCCGTACTGCAGGCCTGGCACTTCCTTTCGCCGTTGGCTGAGACCAGTATGTGGCTGCGAGCTCTGTCATAGCGTCCATTAACGGGTGAGAGGGTCCTCCTTCGCGCCTTGTAGAATAGGCTCCGGAGAGCCAGTTGGTGAAACACGGTAAATTTAGCAACATTGTGATTGCCGCGTTGCGGTAGCAGATGGAGCTAGCGTACCTCGGCGCTACGCCATTCATGAACCCCATAGGTGTCACGCTCGTGTCGGCATACTGGTGGGATGCTTGATCTATGATACCTCTGGGTTCTGGGCTCATTTCGGGGGCGGCCGGTGCCTCCCCTGATATCTCTTCGGGGCTAATCTCGCGATTCTCAGTTCCTGCCGTTGGCCCACCAAAACCGGACCCTGACTTGCCAGAGCTGGCACCGCTAGAACCTGAGATGCTAGTCAACGATCTACTAGACCTTGACCTGCTAGTATCTGAATTCTTTTCATTCTTTCTGTCTTCATCGAGGAGTGACGGGTCGATCACCGTATCATCAGGCCATGTATTCTCAATACTGTTTCTCGATGACATGATGTCCTGCGTATCTCTCTAGACAAGCCAAGCAAAGAATGCCTAACGAGAAGACCGTTTGGTGTAAAGCAGCAAAAGTGTTGTGAAGCAGGATAAGGAGATGGACAGAGACGACGTTTGAACAGAGAGAAAAACAAGTCGACAAACGGGAAAGCAGCAGCATAAAATGAAATGTGCGCAAAGCCGAACAATGAAGATCCATTGCCCTGAATTGACTCTGGCAATAGAGCGTTGGTGAATGAGCGCATCCGGCGCTGTTTTGTCCATTGTTTGAATAGGAGACTGTGACCGTGAATGAGAATTACCGCAATAGGATAGCCTGGATAGGGGCCCCGGAATAGGATGAACAATGGCACATGGACAATCAGGTGTTATTATTCACTTGGAAAATGATTCGAGAGCATTGAGTATATCGGTTGGATGTTTTGCATCATAGCTTGACCTGGCGCTGATGAGGGATTCCGAGATTTCTCCCCCTCAAGCATGGGAATTATGAATGAAAGAAACGACTCGGTTCAAGGCAAGCTTCAATCAGTCGCCAGCATCAACTCTGAGTCTTCAAGCTTATGACTACCATGATCGTAATGTAAAAGCTGACAGTGCATGACTCTGCCACTGGGATTCGACAACGAGAAGAAATGAAAGCCGCATTGAAGATTTCGACCCAATGCAGAAATGCACAGACCTCATTGCCAAGATTACCACTCTAGCCGTTTCCGGATATTGATGCCAGCAGCCCCCAAGTACTCACTTAGTAGTGGTGGTAGCGGTTTGACATGGTCGTGAGGAAGGAGCAAGAAACCCCAACATCACAATCACAGCGCGCAGAGTTCAGATGCTTACGTGACAGCTAGATAGGCCCACCGAGTCCAAAATCACTTATTTCTGCCCTGCTGCCTCATGTTCCTACCATCTCCCCTTCATTCATGCTCTCCTCTTCTGACCCAGCTAGTCCAAATCACCGGCCTTCCCGGTATATCTGCCAGATATTCAACATCCTCGCCCCTTGTCCAGGTGTAAATCCAGTATAACACGCATCGTTCGAGTAATCCATGAAGTTGCTGATGGGATCTGGGCCGGAGTAGCCTTGCGCGCCGTAAGGGTTCGCGGCACCTGCCCACCAGGAATAAAGGATTAGCTTCGGTCTTAGAAAAAGTCAAGGTACCACGGATGGCGAATAGGAAAGGCAAGGTAAGAAGGATAAAGTGGGAAAACTCACCATCTGATCCATCATAGCCAGGTGCAACCCCCGAATACGGACAACTGTCCTTCATGGCCGGGCACCCATTCGTGCTTGTCGCCTCTTGTGGCGTGTCTGCAACATAGTCTCCATAATCACGAGTTCCGCAACTATTTCCTTGGAACGTATGCAACAGCCCATTCCAATGCCCGACCTCATGCACCGTTGACCCTCCCCGATTGTACCCAAAGACACTACCCCCAGGCATCGTACCGCTCAGAATATTACAACCATCAAGCACGTATGCTGCAGCAGGCGTTCTCGCCCCAACACCTGCCGCCGGGAGGGAGCAATATCCCAATAGGATGGATCCAGCGGGGATTCCTGGGGTGCCTGGCGCAGATTGAAGCCGAGATTGATAGTATATGTTGAGGGTCGAGTATCCACCTCGGCGAAGAGCAGTCTTCATGCCAAAGTCATCACCGTTGCGGGCCCAGGTGTCATTCGTGCGGCGGGAATAGCCAATAAGGCGGAAACCAATGGAGGCATCAGTATATGCCCTGGCAAGGTATTCAAATTGAGCACGGATCTGAAGGTCGGTCACATAGGCCGAAGATGAGGGAGAAGCAGAGGCACTATCAGCGATGATGTGCATGTAGGTATCAATTGTGTACAGGGGCATAACTGCTTGGCGTTTTGTCTTCACGTTCGGGGATATTCTCGCTTCGACAGTGGTAGCGTTTTGAAGATCGTTGTCGAGAGGTTCGGCCCATGAAAGGAATGAATGGGCAAATCGGAGTGCTGAGGATGGGGCCTGGATGGGACAGTGGCGAACAGGAATCTCGGGGAGTGTTGCGGCAAAAAGAATACTGGGAAGACACAGGAGGACCGAAATGGAAAGACCAGATTTGTGACCACGCATGCTAGATAATTCAGTAGCAACCGCAAAGGGCACTGCACAGCACCGCCAGATATGTTTGGTAAGAGGGCAGACGCCCTAAGCACCACTGAGGAGCTCTTAAAAAGTCTTTGCTCCTTTCTTCTAATGGAATGTTGACGGCAAGCGGCTCATAAATGGCAAATTTGGACGCATTCTCCACTGCTGCTTGTGATTAAACCCGAAAGATTTGTTTACCTGATACAATGTTGGCGGCAGACGAAAGAGAAAAGTTCGTCCCAACTATGGACAAGAGAACGATTAGAAATAAAACAAAGAATGACATCGAAAAAACTGGTCCAGTCATCCTCTTGTACTTATCCAGTTGGCGTGAGCAACGCGATATGCTGTCAGGAATGCAATCATACAAAAACGCGAATGGGCACTCCTTGGCCTTGGCAATCACGAACAATAACAGGGGTACATGCGGCTCATGGCTCAGGGTGAAGAATAGATAACTGGCAAGAAGGTCGTTCAGGTAGTCGCCTGTGCATGGTTAACAAGGCCAAGGGGCATCTTTCAAATGGAAAGAATCGATTGTGGAACACCTATTCATATGCACAGCTCCCCGTTCCCGTGACGCCAGCCTGGTCTGCCTTTGTCAGTTATTTCCTCAAACACCTTGAAAGGAGAAAAGCAATCCAAGAAACATCACGCGTTGGTGCCTAGCCCACTGTCCCTTCCTGTTGCAGTCGCTGTTGTAGGATTATCATTGTTCCAAGTGAGATAGGTATGGTCACCCAGTTTCCTACACTTGCGTTAACACCAGAGTTGTACGTTTGATTGTCACACGCTATCACGTACCTTGGCTTGACCAGATGGGCAACGGTGAACAAGACCCCCAACACCACACATATACCCCCCACAACCAAGTAGGCAATTCCAAGGAATGGGTTCTTGCCGCCCATTACGGTGCGGGTGGAGAGCAGGATAGATTTGGTTCCGCCGTAAACATGAACAGGGAAATCTGCATATCATCAGCAGTGAATCCGAACAAGGGCTGCAATGACCCACAATCATAGATTTGAATCTCATATGTACCAGCCTTCATGGTCACATTGTCATTCCTCAAGGCAAGTTTGCTGAACGTAGGCAGTCCAGCCGTTCTCATCCAGACCTGAAGCTCCTCGTACTGTGAGATATTGGGAATGTCATTCTCTTCTGTATAGCCATCTGGATAGCGTTTTCTCCAGTTTGGTGGTGGCTCGACCTGATCTCTTGTGTATGACGTGTCCCTGTACAACTCATGGTCACTGCTCCACGAAATGCCTTTATTGGTCATTGGGTATATCTCTCGGCCGTCAGGTGTTCCAGGTGCAGTAATTAGGGTAGGTGTTCTGATAGTATCGTTGAAGAGGGAATTGGCAATGAGCCCACATGGATAGTATGCTTTCCCGGACGTCTCGTTCAATGTCAAGGGATCACAAGCGCTGTCAGCGATTGTTGCATTGTCCAATGCCCTCCCCAATAACTGATCAGTATCCAACGACCTTACATATCTTCGATGGTTTTGGTAGAAGTTGGTCAGCCGGTAGTATAGAAGGACCGGAGGACCGATATCATTAGGGACGGAGAATCGAAGAGAGCAGACATTTGTATCCTGCTGCTCCACACCATATTCTGGTGTCGCCACAGTCCGGTTCCGGCGCCACTGAGGGGGGTTGTTGACGGTAGAGCTTCGGAATTGGGAGGAATATTTTTCGCTAGGGATGTCCGAAAAATCGATATTTGTGCCTCCACTGCTGGCATCGGTGCCACAATTGGTATAGTCGATTCTCAGTTCCTGGACCTTTTGAGTGCGGCCTATCAGTTCCGTCCTAGGCTCTCTGTAGCAGTCCAGATGGCACTAACCATTGCACTTGCCCATAGCAAGACTCCTCCTATAGGCGCAAAAATAATGCCTACTACGAAGAAAAGCGGAAGGACAGTCTTGGGTGTGAGGATAGGTCTGAACGAAAGTCAGCAGTCAATTTACTGGCTCCTTAATGATTCCCAGGCCAGCATACTGCCATGCCTTTAGTCTTTGCTGCCGAAAGGCAGTGTCTGCAATGCACAACGCAGTCAGCTCATGAACTCAACAGCAGGAAGGTGAGCTGCCTACTTGCTGGTCTCCGACTTTTCTGCTTCTTCTCTTGGTCTTTCTTGACATCCTCGGTCTCGATTGAATCAGTGTGCGCTACCTCTGTATGTGACATTTTTGGATACGGCCAGTACTGTGTGTATGTTGGAGGATGGTAATCATGCAGTCTATCCCCGATCCCAGCGTCGCAAGCACAGCCGCCCCCAAAGTGTGTCAGCGCCAAGGAATGGGGCAAGACTGATCCTCCTCCGCAAGCACCGCGTTTCAACCACGTCTACCACTGCATGAATACTCTACTGGCATTGAGAAATAGAAGGAGACAGTGATCATTCATATTGAGTAGACTGTGCTATAGAACACGGGTATCGACTAAGATGACCTGCACCGCATTAAAGTCGCTCGGATAATGCATAACCCGAGACTAACCGTTCAGGCTGGTTAGTCAGAACTCTTCATGATGCTTGAGCATTCAAGCAAACTTCACAAGCAATTTCCAACGCAATGGCCATGCAATACAGATCCTCGTCTGTTACAACTATCCTTGGACAGTCTATCCTGTGCCCTCCTGGGGGTTCCTTCTTCTCACTTTGCATGCTTGTAAAGTGACCTTGAGACGACTTATTGCGACGCCTGAGCCACGTGTAGATCTGGAAGTTGAAGATCGCCGAGACTCGCTGGGTTGATTGGTGGGGTGGGATTTTCTGGCATCCAACCCCAGCAGTCATGAAAATGAATCCAAAGATGAGTTGCCTTGTTGCCATCAATATTGCATAATGATTGCGTATGCGATTTCTTGAACTCCTTCTTCCCTTCCAGCTGCATAGCAGCATACCCAATGAAAGCCATCCTCTTTTGTTGTCGATAAGCATCGTAGCTCAGTCCTACTTCCCGTGCCAGTTCCATCTCCCGATCGTGCAAGCCCTGACCGTCACCGTAGTCTTGGACCTTTCCTTTGTTGAAAGTGTACGCTCGAACTGGGACTTGATCAATTGACTGTCCCAGCGGAGGAATAACCATATCAGGAAGTTTATGGTAGACATCCTTCTCTCCCCCCACGATGCTCTTGAGATAATCCCCCCATCGCTGCTCCTTAGTTCTCGACTTCTCAGGCTTGCTGGTACCAATGTTGGTGGCCTTCTTGGGAGTCTTTCGAGTCTTCGGTTTGGTAGGAGTAGTTTTAATCTGAGTGGCGGTTGGTGGGGCAGTCCTGGCCCTTTTGGATGGTGGTTCCTCTGATTTTGTCACTAGCCGATCTTCTGACTTCCGGATCTTGGCCGGAGGAGTTTTGAAAACAGAAGTTTGCGCGCCCTCGGATCGCTTTCTCTTGTTGGATTGCGCTTGTGGAGGACGTTGGTCAGCCTCCGACCGCCTGCTCTTCATGGACTGAGCTTGCGGAGGGGTTTCGCCAGCCTCAGACATCTTTCTCTTCTTCGGTTGAGCTTGTAGATTGACACGGGAAGGCTTCACCGCTACGCCTGCGCGAGCCTGCTTTTGTATTTGCTTCTTCTTTGGTGATGGTGTGTACGGGGCAGAAGTTACTGGTTGTGGCATCACAGGTGCTGCTTGCAGCCGCCGCGGAAGGAATTGTGGCAGGTTGACCAGTTGCAGATATTTTCGATAGCCTAGCTCACGGATGGTATCAACAATGGTATTGTTTTGATATTCAGAAGAGCTGGATTTGCGAGACGTAGATCGTGATGATGACTTCGTAGAATTGTGGTGTTCCTGTAGAAGGTATGGAGACGAGGCAGGAGCTGCGAGCAAATCGGTAACTGGTGGATCAGCTGTTGCGAATGATGTGATTCCATCATGATGGAATTCCTGTGGCCCTGGCGATATGGTATCTCGTGAACGTTTCAATGGTGATGCGGTTGATGGTGGGGTAACTCTACTGGTAGTCGCGGACGACTCGCTATAGTTTGAAGACACTTTGGTGGTTTCCTCATTTGAGCTCGACTTACGAGTGAAGGAATTCACTCTGGGTGTTGGTGGAGTCAACATTGATAAATCTTCGTTTGCCCTTCTCTTACTTGACGGCGTGTCTTCCATCATGGAAGCTTATGTATGTGATCAGAGTCTTTCTGAGAAGAATGCTGTATCCGCAGCGCCGCAGCTTGTACAACAATTGTCAAGTTTGTCGGAACAGTGTTTGCTTGTAGTGCCGAACAATTGATGGATATGTGAGACTAACCAGTAGTTCTCTGAGGGGTGACAGAGAGAGAGAAAGAGTGAAAGAAAAGGTGATGATGGATTCGGAAGGTTGCAGGCGGCAATGGGTTGGAAGAATCAGGCAGACGACGAACTTATGGATTGATCGATGAGAGGTGGCGTAGGATCAGGTCCTTAGATGCAAGATCCTTGTATCTGAATGGAAGAATTTCTAGAATAGCACATCAATGATACAGCAGAGTAAGCATAGAATAGGAACAATGAACAGTGAATACGTGAATACAGATGAATAGGTCTTAGGCGTGACTGAATGAGACTATGGATCAATGGGAGGATGCTCATGGAGGTGGAAGATTCCAGGCCACCATGCATGATGAGTGTTTCTTGCCCAACTGCGGGGGCATCATGATTGGACACATTTGACGGGTTTATTGGATCAGATGTCACTCGCACAGTCATCATATGAATTGGGGCTGTGAGAAGACTGGCAATTGGCCTTGTGGACTTGTATGAATAATGGATAGTTTGGGGGGTGTCTGCTGAGCAGGACAGGCGGGCGAGTTTACTTAGCTTTGATGTGGCCTGTGTGGGTCGCCCGGGCTATAGCGCCGCTTGCCGGATGACTCAATTGCTGGCCACGCTGGTATCCCAAGCAGGGATTTAGCGTCGGGCAAAGAATCCGCCGCTTCCGCTAATTAAATTCCGTTTAGACCTGAGAAAGCCAAGCTTATCAATCAGCAGGCTTTGAAGCTTCCTTTGGCTTCCATTGACCTCAATTCCCATCTTTTCGCCTCTTGAAAGCTCTCGCAGAGACGAGCAACTGGATCAATTGCTTTTCTCAGTCGCCTCTCAACACGGTTCCACAGTCCTTCAATTCCTCGCAAGGCTCAATGTCCAGAGTTTATGCAAGAATAGGGCAGGCAATCAATCAGGTGAATGAGGTGAAATCAGGCTACCATCAGCCTGACGTACAACCCTACGTGGCGGCATTGGAACCCGTACATTACGCTGCCGCCCTTGCTGTTGGTCCATGAACGACCTACTGATGGATTCGTCAATTGTTCCGATTGAGCCATTTGTAGATTAGGTACTCATGATTGCTTCATTCGTATTTCGGGGCTTCGATGGAGCTGGCCAGACTTTGTACAACAAGGCTCCCCATCAATTGGAAGTCGAGGCTTATTTGGCAGATCATTTTTTGATTTGAGGGCCTGGCAATATTCTGGTTCTCTGTCACTTTGGTTTCAATGAACTTACTACGTAGAGTGAACCATTTGCATGACTTCAATTGACACGCACAATTTTGAGGATGTGATCCTTTCTGCTGGCCTTTTAATATGCCGATTGCGTGAAAGTGATCTCTCTTTCATTAATGCTGCCTCACCTTCTGGTTCGAAGTAAGTCACATTTATTATAACCGCCCAATTGATCATTTTTGCTGCATTGTTTGTACTCCGCACGAAAATGATATATCAATTGAAGAGGTTTGCTCTCTCTGCGGATGAAAGGCCCACGACGGCTGTGGCTTGGGAGTTCTCCCCACATCCCGTTATTGTGCGTTGCGAAACTCTTGCAAATCGTTAGTGCAACCCTCGAATTGCTGGGGCCGCAGGGCAGAGGATGAACATTTACTACCTAATTATCGTAGTAGAATGCCTAAAATTGCCCAGATAGTAAAATAGACTCTCTTGTGACTTTGCTGTTGAAATTTTAAGATAAAAAACTATTCTCTCTCTAATGTGTCTATACCGCCAAGCTTAATTGAATGGCTGTAAAGTGCTGTAAGCTTAAATCTGCAGCCTAGATAATCAGCCTTCTAATTAGATAAAGGTTCCCCTTTCCTGCCTCCTTAAGTTTATGATGGAAAATAAGCAGTGCTTTAGGGGGCCAAGACTGCAGAATCTTGCTAAGCGTACCCTATCAAAATTAAAATACTATTCTTTATAGTAGAAAACTATTTCTTGCTGCTTCTTGCTCTAATTTAGAGAGAATAATTTCAAATAATCTGATTCAGATAGAGCTAACTCAGGGCTATCTAGAAAAGGTTAGAATGATAAAATAGCTTAAGAATCAAATGAGATATTATGCATTTTCTCTAATAATCTAGAAAGATATTGTTACTATAACTAGAGACTTCCTTATTCTGTAGAGAAAATGGCTCTCCTTAATAGCTGCGGGGTTGAAATTTCAATTGGCCGTTTCACTTCAACCGTCCGTCGTAATCCACACTGGATCGAGACCAGAGGCGATGTCAAAAAGGTTGATTTGGGGTTTATCCTGTACAGAGCTTCTCCTTTTCCAATGCACACCTATTGCAAATCATCCCTCTTGAGATCAAATTCGCTTTCTGCACTCACTAGAACAGAGTGAACAAGATTCGCCATTTTTGTAATTAATTATTTAGAGGTGACTTCACATCCACCCGAGTAATGAAAAGTTTTCGACCCGTACATATCCTCGAAAGATTAATACGACTCGAATATTGGCCTGGGAAGAGACTGGATCCGAGATGGGTAGATCGGGTAGACCATTTTCGCTGTATTACCTTGAAGACAGAGCTGGGGGGAAATGTACCCACCCGTAGCGGTTACAGCCTCATGCGAAGGAGGCTCGACCGCCAAAGAAACTCTTCACTTTCTCTAACAGTCGACGAAAAGCAGAACGTGCCAGATTAACCTCTCCAGCCCAGAGGAGTGTGAGGCCAATAACGAGGGCAGTAACTGGGACAGCAGCGGCCCAGTATACCCATTGAGACTGAGTCATGTCTCGTACGTCGGCTGTGTTCATGCCGAAGAAGGAAGCCACGAATGATAGGGGAAGAAAGATGATCGTGACGATTGTGAATGCGAGGATCGCGGACTCTTGTCGATCTTTGTTGGATTCGATCATGCGTATGTTCTAGGAGCAAATGATGTAAGCAGAGACGATCCAAGATTTCAAAGAATGGGATAAAGAAAGATTACTTGCCCATTCTGCCAGTCCCGTTGCGCGTTCTTTCATCTCCTGAAAGCTTTGCGTCCTGGCTGCCACGCAGGAAATGCATTCGGCAATAACTGCTGACTGAGGTGCTTGCTGGCTTCGTTTGCGCCGGGTAACTGATTCTGCGTTTGGATTTAGGTCTTGTTGCATGCTACAATCGATACCGTTCAGCACATTTAGTTGATCGTTAAGAACAGCAATAATAGCTCTTATTTCTTGGGTAAGATGACTTATCTTCTCCTGGTGTGCTCGGTTCAGGGGGTCCGAGTGAATGTCCAGTTCCTAGGTCGATCGGTTAGTTATTAATTAACCTTGATTACCTTTTGGGACTTACAAGTCGCTCCAGGTAAGTCGAATATGTTGAAAGAATGTCAGGACGGTCGTCAGTCAAGTCCGTCAACACCCGAGCGACGATGAGCGAGATCATTCCGAGAGGCATGACTGCCACTTTCTCGGCCAGAACGCTTGAATGCATGCTTTGACGCATTGATAGTAATCCAGCTTCCAAAAGGGACCTGCTTCTCAATATCTGTACACCTGAATCCGCAACAATAATGCCTCGACCGTCTGACCTGTGACAGTTTGCTATGTCTGCTATGTGGACGACGGCCATGATGAAATTGACCCATGCGCGCAGAAAATCTTGCGCCGAGACTTGACGGATATTCGCAGGCAAGTCCAAGGGACCATTCTCACCAGTAAGTCTGTCACGTAATTTCTTGACAGTCTTCTCAAGGCCAAGGAAAGATGAGAGCAGCTGGCTGCTGAATAAATGATTCGGCTAAAACCCATGGTCAGTAAAATAACTCTTGGTACAGATTATCTTCACGCACCCCGCAAACTTCAACAATAAGTTGAAGACCCCCGAGACATTTTTGTACACTGCAAGCACCGCAGTCTATGTCAACGAAAAATCGTAGCAATTTCTTAGTCTTTTGCACAAATTTGATGCAATCTCGAAGTCCATCCAGGGACTGATTGCGACTTTTAATCCTGGCTTCCCAAATAGAATCGTCCAAAGACTTCAGGTCAGCCGTTGGGCACCGACCATAAAGTTTACGTTCGTCATTTTTTGCCTTTTTCATTAAGAACTCGTCCGTATCGGCCAGAATCTCATCGAGTCTGTTGACGTTGACCAGGTGATCTGAATCTGAGTATGCTTTCCCAGCATCAATTGTTTCTACTGCGGTCTGACCACCTTTATCAGCAGACCCCGCCCGAATATCTTGGTGGTTCGTTACGCCCGCTAGCCACGGAAGCAATATGAAGGATTGAGATTGCGTTCTGATTGTTTTCGCTCTACGTCCTTCGGATAACAATGGACAGGGTTTTGACTCCGGTGTTCTTGGAGAGCACAGCTCATCGGATGCTTGATCGCCATGCACTCGACTTGCATGATAATTGGCTGCTTTGGCAACACCTGTTTCTTGAACCCCTGTTTTTGTTGGGTCAATCTGCCTGAATGTGCCTCTGCGTGCTTTCTTCCCAATTTTCTTTCCCGCGAGAACACTTCGAACAGCTTCACCAAAGGCCCGTCCTGTGGTTATGTCAATGCTTGAGTCTTTTACGTTGTGATCGACGTGGCAATTTCGTTTGCGAGACGCCTTGAGCTTGGCAGACTTTCGATGATTTTCCATGTGAGCTGTGACTTTTCGCGTTGCAGGATCGACCCATACAGCAGCTTCCTTCTTGAGTTCACACGTTGTAGCACCAGACAAATAGACTGGGTAGTAGACCATGTTCAATGGCTGCTTGTCGAGACCAGTATCACGAAAGTCAAATTCCTGCTCATATAATGGCCCCGCAGGGGTATTTCTCCGGAAGTAGATGACTGAAGTAGTTGGTCTGATGAAACTGTCACACCAACAGCGCCTTCCAATCCGGAGTGTTTCGGTGACCTGTGCACCTGTAAGAACAATCTCTTGGTCGGCATCGGCTTTGGAGTCCAGCTGAAACATGACTCCTCTGTGTCCTTCTTGGTCAACAATTTCAAAATCCCTGACAAAATGAGGAGTATCTATAATCCGCTGCCATAAAGGCGGTTCTGTAAGCTCCCAGATGCTCTCTACAGCATCCACCAATTGCCCATCAGTATAATCGAACTCAAAAAACCAGCCATCAGGTCTGTCTAAGTATAACCCTCTCGAGTTGGTAAAAATCTCTTTGTCAAGTACAATACAACGTAGATGTTGTGTCACAGGGCTTCGGAGATCTGATCCACTAGAATGTGAGCCAACTGGGGGTTTACACCTAGATCCGGAATCACTGCCTGATGTCATCAGTACATTAGCATCCTCGTTGTTGCCGCCTGCATTTTTGTCAGATGAGTCATTGAGAACTCCGTCTTTACTGGAAGTCGAAGTGAGAGTATCATTGCGATATGAGCGGCGTCTGAATCTTTCCAAGTCAGCTTGGTTATGTCAAGCCAGTAAGAACATACTTTTGGCGAATCACCAGCCGTACAATGCCCCCTTCAGCTTCTCTCAGAACCCTGGGCCAGTCCCTACTTTCAATCCTTGTTCCATGGAGCAGTATGTCATATTCGGTTTCGAATTCTGAGCTCAATTCTTCGAAGGCAGAAGTAAATGCCTATCATAGTGAACTTAGCAGCCATTGGGAGTATCCGGCGATGATGGTACAGCCACGTACAAACCACATCTTACATTCAGACGGATCCAACAACCAGACCGTTCCGGCATCATCTGAAACCTGTATCACATTTTGATGATTCGGAGACGCAAGAGGCAACTTTGTCATCTTCAGCCTATTCCCTAACAGAACGGATGTAGGATGTCGAGCGCACGTGAAGATCAGGTCTAGCAGCTTGTTAAAACAGTGCCGTCAATTAGAGTGTTACCCACCATCTTCGACCATCAAGCACCATAACTGAGGTACGTGAAAACAGACGTTTTTGGACACATTCCCCAGCATACAGACTGCTTGTTTCAAATCACGCCCTTTTGCTATTGAGGAATAAGGACTCTGTAAGAGGGATCTGAGTGGATGAGCAAAGGACTTTTCTGGAAGTACGCTAGGCGAATACACTTCTAGTGAAAAGAACGGCAAGCAGAGGAAAAGAATGTTATGACTGGACTTTCCGCTTGGACCATTTTTCGGAAAAAATGTATCTTGTATCAGCACCGGATCAAGATATTTCCCACTGAGATGAGAAAGGGGCTTCTCTGCTTGTCTTCGTACTCTCTCTAGCATCATCTTGGTGTCGTTTTTATCCTTCCCGGCATCTTCTAGATATGCTGAGACAGTGTCTAAGAAAGAGCCGAAGTGCATCACTTCGTTGTGAAGGTGGACCCATCTAAACAGATCCACAGATGAGTTTGCTGGGTATCGATGGTCTATTGGTTGGATTGTCAGTTCTCCCCAAGACTCTTCCTCTATACCGTTTTCAGCATATCTAGAATGGAGGACTTGGCTGATGACCGTCTGGTAGTATGAGCTTTTACCCAGAGATGCCTGTCCCGAAAAGCCAAGCTGTGGTGCGGGTACTGATGTCGGTGGAGAGGGAATGTCATTGTGACCAAAGTGAAGTCTAACAGGTAAACTATACTCAGAGCCTGGCTCTGAATCACTTTCCCCGTATCGCTTCGGCCCCTCAAAATCATCTAAAATTTGTATCGGAGCTACTACGCCGCGCCGCATGACACTCTCCCCGTAGTCCAAATCTTCATAATCCCTTGCCGGCTTCAAAGGGCCTAGGCTATGGTGTCTTCCTATCCGCTGTGCGGGCGCTGAGTGGATGACAGGGAGAGGCATGTGTTGGACAGGGGGAGGCATGTTGTGGACAGGGGGAGCCATGGGTTGGACACCAGAAGCCATGGGTTGGGCAGGGGGTATTTTTCTCCGCTCTTCGAGCTGTTCTCGTGGAAACACTGGGATAAAGGCTGGGCGATGAGTGCCTGAGTCAGGAATACCTGAGTGTTGGTCAAATTGCCGAGAATACTGAGATCGGCGCGTATGTGAGATGACTGGGTCTCGAGCATGATGTTCCACACGTGCACTTTGAATGGTGACTCGAGTGCGATTTTTAGTATGCTGAACAAAGCGTTTCGGATCTCCTTGCTTCCTAACTCGCCCAGCACCTCCATAGTCGGAGTCTGAAGATGAGTCATGATAAGCTATCGGCATGGTGGAAGGAGCAGGCCACGGCCGAGTTCAAGATTTCTCCAAGTCACAGTCTAAGATCCAGTTTCAAACTGTGCGGGAGCAAAACAGAGCATGGATTTCCGATGCTGCGGATGAACAAAAGAAGCAATTTTTTGAGTTGTCAAAATCAATGGATGGACATATTGTACATGATCAGCCAGCTGAGGCTGACCGGGCTGGTTACACGGGTGGTCTGCTATTCATATATACGGTAGACTGGAGCTAACGTAGGTGTCAGTAGGCTGCTACATGGTCCGATGACACGTGCCAAAGAGTGCGGTCACGTGATGCCAAGGATTTGGCTGTACACGGTACAACCTTAAGCTATTAAACTCAGCTGAAGCACTAAACCACTTAAAGTAACATCACCAATCCAGGGTTAGTATTATAATTTTACGACTAATGCGAGAACTATCAATAATTTTGGCACCTAGCTCCGGCCCTAAAGGGGCTTAACGCGGCCCTGGTTACTACGGTACTGGGCATAAGTATTCGTAGCACAGCACTAGTATTTTTGCACCAAAACAGGCTGTGAACCAGACATCTAAGCCTTGAACAGTTAGCGGTACTGGTGTGGCCAATTGATATGAACAATGGCCAAAGAAGCTTCTAGGTATTGATGTGGCGCTGTATCCGAACTAGCTGCTACTAGCGCTGTGCTACGACTACTTATGCCCAGTACCGTAGTACTACGGCTACAGGCCTAATTTTTGCACCCCCCCTGGTCGAAAACGCTAGTATCCGTACAAAACCTACTATGCAAAATTAAGTATAGATGTGCACAAAATTGCTTAATTAGGACTAGTCTCTAAAATCGAGTTTGTTTTCCATTGGCATCCAAAACTGCTTGACAACTCTCCTGCATTGACTCAAGCAACTCCTTGAGATATTCAGAGGGCACAGCATTCTATGCAGCATTAACAGCTGCTTGTAACTCATCGTACTTGTGTAGAGTATCTCCATAGCGCTCTTGTATCCAATCTTTCATCCAATTCCATACTATCTCAATTGGATTTAAATCAGGCGAATATGCAGGCCATTGGACACAAGATATGCCACGTTGACGAAGATCTCGAATAGTACCCTTAGCAGCATAAGCAGGTGCAGCATCTTGCATAAATATCAATCCTTCGCTGCTGTTTATTTGTATCCAGTCTACTCTCGTCGTGTTCTGGCTGGAGAATTCCAGGTCGTCAATCCATGGCTGTTGAAAGATCTTGTTGATCTCGGTCTCTGGTCCGACAACATGAAGAACAGAATCATTGCTGATGGCGGCTCAGTCCAAAATATTCCCAACATTCCTGCTGATATCAAAGCATTGTACAAGACTGTTTGGGAGATCAGCCAACGAACTATCGTGCAGATGGCTGCTGATCGAGGTGCATTCATTGACCAATCCCAGTCTCTCAATATTCATCTCAAGGAGCCTACCATGGGCAAGATCACCTCCATGCATTTCGCTGGGTGGAAACTTGGCTTGAAGACGGGAATGTACTACCTGCGTACCATGGCCGCCTCTGCGCCCATCCAGTTCACAGTGGACCAGGAGCAGCTTCAAGTAGTAGACACGAATGTGGCGCGTCAGCGAGCAGCACCAAAGAAGAGACTCACCTCTAGCGGGTATAACGGTTCATACGCAGCAATTCCCAGACCAATGTACGCCCAAAAAGGCAGCGGCCACGGATCCGCAACATCCGTCAATGGGATGCCAACCCCTACAGCCACGCCTCCGCCCACCAGCGAGCAAAAGACCTTTGCTCCGGCGGCAATCAAGAAGGCTTCTCGTCTAAGTGAAGGTGAAGATAGCGATGATGCAAAAATTAGGCCTGTAGCCGTAGTATGTGTCCCACCGCAATGGGTGGTCTAGGAGTTCAAGGCAAGGGTCTTGCCAGCTCCTCCCACCTGCTCAGCCTCTGCTCAGGGCTGCTCAGGCGCGCTCAGTCTCGACTCAGTCTCAGCTCAGGTTGAAGCAGCGCCGCTCAGGATGGAGGCCGTAATTGGAAGTGGGGAAAAAAAATCTTATGTCCAACTATCTAGGTATTGTGAGTGTCCACAGAACTTGGGTCACCGTACTTTTAGGCATCGCCGGAAGAACCCGCAATAACAATGGAAATGCATTACTATGGAGCTTGTTTCTCTCACCATGCACCAGAGGTCCCACGAAGGCAACTCCTAATCGCCGACGAGAGATCCGCCAATGCCTTCGCGTTATCGGAGCCGGTGATACCCAATTTCCGAGACCACGAAAACTACTAGTACTCCGGTTACAGCCTAGATTGTACTCGAGATGATGTACCGAGGTACGGAAACCTGGGCGCATCCTACCAAACACAACTTAAAGCTTACCTCTGAAAAGAACAACTGGCCTGAGAAATTCCTGCTACTCAATCCCACCGAATCCCCGTGATAGCCCACTGACTTCTACGGGCAGACACATACTTTTGATGGTATCAAGAGCCGTCGCCGTTCCTCAGTCGAGGGTGATTCAGCGCGCCCAATTCCCAAGTTCAATGTGAAGGAGGTCTGGGCGGATTCGATATATGCATCAATTACTAATTCTTAACGACCTGGCCAAATCATCCTTCAACACGCTACAAATTCAAAAACGGTTTTCTCTTCTTGAGCTGGCACTGTTCTAGAAAGGATGGCAGTCCACCCCTTCCGATTATCATGGCGCACAACCCTCATACTTATCTACCTGATCGCCAACATCAAAACCCTACCTTTTGCTTGGCACGTCCGCGTCTTCTACCACTTTTTTAGAAACATGCCTCGCAAACCTGTGCCGCCGAAGCAGATCGTGTCGCGTGAACCATCTAACGGTAAATCTACACGCAAAATACTGACCCACCCACTTTTCACCCCAGTGCAAATCTCCACCCGCACGCCCCTTCTGGAAACGGACTACAACTTTCACAAGTCCAACTCGACATACTTCTCGGATTTGGATGTTTCGCGCACGAAACTCATGACTCGGATTATCAGTCCGGGCTTCAAGAAGGTTAATGCCCAGCTTGAGGAGGAAGGGCACCGGGGAAGGATGGTCGTGGCTCTGGGGGCTGTTCATGTGACTTTCCGCAAGGAGATTGGGATTTTTGAGAAGGTATGGGTGCGGAGTCGATTGTTAGGATGGGACGAGAAGTGGGCTATCATCGTGAGCTATTTTGTAAGGACGAAGAAGGGGCGGGTGGATGGGACTAACGGGCCTGACAAAGGGGAAGAGCTATGTGCAGTGGGGCTGAGCAAGTATGTGGTTAAGAAAGGGAGGTTTACGGTGAAGCCGGACAGGATCCTGAGGATGGGGGGCTGGTTGCCTAAGAAGCAGCCCGATCAAGCTGGGTCCGAAACGTGTAATGGAGAAATCAAGTTGTCATTAGCTGACGTGCAACGGAAGGATGACGAAGCAGAAGATGCAGAGGAGGGACTCGAATCAGCACAGACCCCCGCAATTGAGGGAAGAGTGGTCTTGGACGAGAAGACGGCAGCAGCAGCAGAATCCGCTGCCCATGCGCTTTCTGTAAGCGACGCTGACAATTCTGCCTGGGACGCAGAAGCTTGGGACTGGGAGGAGATCGAGGAGGAAAGATTAAGAGGGTTGAAGCTGGCGAAGACATGGTTGGCGCTTGATGGGGAGTTATGTGAGGAATTTGACAAGAATTGATTTTGCAAGGGAGCGATAAGACATAGAATAGAGCCATGAAAGAGGGTCGAGAGTGCGTTCTGCATACCCCGCAAGGACTTGAGAGAGGACGGTGAACCATTAGCATATCTCGAATGATATTTCAAGAGCAATAGCAATTAAATACTACTGAATGCTCCTGCGGAACGAACCTAGTTAAACACGTACACGAGGTGATTACCTCAAGGAAGGACGGAAACCTCTAGCAAAAGAGGCATCGATATTTGGCTTGGCCGCATATTGTGTCATTTTCTTGGTCTCACTTTCCTCATCACTGTCGTAAAACCCAGACAGCATGACATTATATGCATCAAACATACATCCGAAGAGGCGAATGGCCTAAGAAGAGAGGCAGAGTTGTCACAGAGCTGGAACAATTGCGCCAGCCAGCCAGCCGCACTGTTTGATGGAGATGTGGTTGATTGGGTATACTACGTATGTGGACTGCTGCAGGTTGCAAGGGCGAAGTTCGTGCCAAGGCGTTTCGACAGAAGTACAACTTTGCAGCACTGGTGCTGGCGCACTAAGAATGCAGGGCCGTCCTTCTGTTCTGCCCAATCACAACCACAGCCTCGCTAACATGCTTGTCTGCCACCAATCTATATATTGAGGAGGGAATTCCCTTTGAGCTCTGGAGCCATGTTGACCAAAGATGGCACCCCCAACTGGACCTACTGCTATCGAATGGGAGCAACAGCGGCCCTCCATCACCAAGTTGTACTTCGAGCAGAACAAGCCTCTGAAAGAAGTCCGAGAGATACTTGCCCACAAGCACAACTTCCATGCCTCGTAAGCACTCGCCTTATCAGCTCCAACCTTGACATGCTAACACCTCGGGGCAGTGAGAGGATGTACAAGGACCGTGTTCGGCTCTGGCGTCTTAACAAACATAACAAAGCGAGTGAAATCCAAGCTGCGTTGCGACTGGCACTCGAGCGAGAAAGAAGCGGATTGACTCCAGTACCCGGCTTTCAGCTCGGATCGCGCTATGTCACATCGGCTGAAATCGATCGTTATCTTCGCCGGAAGCGTATCAAAAACCCGTGGGAATGGGCTCTGGAGAGTCAGCAGACGGCCCAGACCCAGACCTTACGGCCATCCACAGACTTGGGATTTATGTATGAGCGATCGGAACGGAGTCTGGCTACTACGAACATTGAAGCAATGAACCCGATTCTCAGTCCTATCATCCCATTCTCCCTTACGCCAAGACAAGAAGATTTGACTATCGAGATGGTGCACAGAACAGTACATGCTTACCGCGACTCGAAGTGCCCCTTACTACGGATTATTGAAGGGAGAAATTATTGTGATCACGTCATGGTCTACCCCGAGGAATCTCACTGGTCCCTGTCTATTGGTGTAGTAAATTTGCGAATGAGGAAATACACACAAGCCGTTTCATGTTTGGATCAAACATTTAACTCTATCAGACCTTTACTACAACAGGACGATGTGCATATGATGCAAACATTATTCGGACATATGATGATCTTGGCTAGAGCAGGAGTCGGAGACTTGACATTTCAGTTCTTGAGCTATCTGGCCTCAATGTCCACCATCGTCCTCGGACATCAACACCCGATCCCGGTTGTGGCAAACATCTTGATCAAATCTCCTCCGCAGCTCCTGCACCGTGTTATCGAATTCGGAATACGCAGCCTCGGGCTACTAACACAGCCGGTTATAATCCCACCATCTGGGCCCTCAGCCGAACCAGACGGCCAAATGTGGATAGAAGCCGCCAGATTAATCACTTGGCCAGTCAACATTCTCGCACTCCTGGAAAGGAGACCAGAGCCACGTAGTTACGTGGAGTGGAAGGGCATTGAAAACGATGCCGCTTCTTGCCTTGGCAAGTTAGCAGAATTCTCCATTGGATGACCATTGATTCGACCTCCATATGGAAATGATTTTGAATCAAGACGTTAAAAACAAGACAAATTCATTGGCTTTCAAATGTCCCTAGCCGCATATTTCTACTCAAACTAGATCATATCATGATCAAGCTTAAACTAAACACAGGTTGATGGTAATTTTTAACATGATTTCAGAGGGTTTCCTCCTGCTAAAATAGGCAAGACAAAGTCTTGGACCGAAAAGACGGGGGTGCCATGCTGGATTTGAGCTTCGGCGAGCTTTGGAGGCTTCGGAAAAAGGCCCAGCATTATCAAAGCTCTAGGATGTTCTCCTATGGAGTCTTCAGACTACCCAGCTCGCCAGATCGGTGCGTAGGCAATCTGCCTCGACAGTCACCCGGCCGGAGCGTGAGCGGCATCTAGAAAACTGAAAGTATTGGAAGTGGCGCTGGGTGTACTTGTCGGGTAGGGACGACCCTTATACCGGTACATCCGACCAGCCCCAAGAAATGTCCTCTGGCGTGTATGCCCAGCACGGAAAGGCATACACAGTAGGCGAGGTCGTGTCATTGTGTAGCTAGAGACTTGAGACTGCTCACTGGAGCTGACCACATTCATTGAGATGACGTATAAACATTTGATGGGTCTTTTAGTCATTGAACTGGTCAACACTTCCTCGCAGGTAGTGGGTGACCGAATACATGCTTCTTTTCCTGTAATGGCCTGAACATAACCTGTCTCTATGCTTTTATGCTGATCGATGAGAGACGTGCTTTGGTCTTTAATCATCGCTCACCCGCCTTAAAGCAATTTGGAGTTGTGAATCGTCAATCCACTCACGGCCAGAATCGATCATGGCAACCAGGCTGCTGGCTTGCAAGATTCTCTATTTGATCGAGATCGATCGATTGTGGTATGCAGGTATGCCTTGGTTCGTTAGTGGGGCCATGGCGACAACGGCCAGCAGCATCAGGAAGAGAATCTCGACTGATTAAAACTCTGTTACGTAGCGGCTTAGAAAGCCTCCTGCCCCACGTTCGATCCAAACCACAATCTCAATTGATCTGCTTCGCTTGCGGCTTTGCTTCCCGCATTTGTGTTGAGGAAGTAGTCGGAAAGACATGCGTTGTCTTCGTCGTCCTCAACTGGCCAGTCGACTTTCACGCCTGCTGAACCTTTGATTTCAATCATGTCCTTGATAGTTCCCCAGCTGAATCTGCATTCGTTGCCCCATCCAAAGAGGCTGTCCATCTGATTTTTGAGCCACGCTACACACCTTGCGTCTGATGGGTAGCCAGATCCCCAAGTTGCTTCCTCTGCTGATGCCTCAGGAGTATTTTTCATGACCTCTTGATAAAGGACATCACAACTAACATCACGGGTCACCTTCGCGACCACACTGGCGGCGCTGACACAAGGGTACAGGCTGTCTGCTTTCTTTTCCACCGTGATCTTCATCGTTGGGAATATACGCTGTAGCTTCTTCTGATAGACCCCGGGATTGCCAATAGTGTCAATGTAGACCTCCGTGACATGCACACCCGAGTCAATGACTTTTCTGATAATCTCAATCGTGGCATCCATAGCCTGCGCATTTAAGTTGTAGGATCCCCCGTTCTTCAGCATTCCAGCGCCGATATCTCGTGCGCTTAACGATTTGACGGCCCAGCCGCACGCATTGTGTAGATCAGTTCCAGCAGTGCACACATCTTTCATCAGTCTTGCGCGTACAGCAGGAGTCAGGACCTTGGAGTCATCGAAGTGATGTGTCTCGGCGAGAAGGGAGCGGTGAAGCTCAACTGGAAGATAGAATGCACCGTAGACCATAGGCCCTATGACTGGTCCTCTACCCGCCTCGTCAACACCGAGGACACATTCTGTCCCTGGGGCATCATCTTTGGAGGTTGTGATTAGTGGTGGGATGGGCGTGTAGTGTGCATATGAGGCGCCTGATATCAGGCTCTCATGGTGGATGGAAGGCGGGATAAATACAGTGAATTCGGATATCACTTCTAATGCGTCAGGCTGCGTGTCTTCTGTTGTTGGATCCATGCTCAAATTGCTAGATCATAGGGGAAGTAAGGTGTGGCTAGTGGTTTTGTCCTTCTGTCCTGTCTCGACGCATGAAGTGGTGAACGCGTCTGTTCAAATATGGGTTAGCGTGTTTTTTCAGGTGTTCTGGCGGATGAGGTTAGATCAAAACATTGGCTTCCAGCATTGCTAGTGATATCGCTAATGGACAACAGCAAGCTTCCAGGGACAGCATTCGCCAACAATGCACTCTATTGCTAACCAGTTGACAAAGCATTAACGATTGGATTGCTGTTTACATCGTGCCGCCGTGACTACTCCTCAGTAATTGTTCGATAATGGTACCACGCCCGGCCGTGAGGCGCGAACGCGATAGTGACTATTCAGCAGTCGGAACAGCAGGACGGTACGTAACCAATCTAAGGTTGTGTATAGGAGTATTTGCTCATGACTCTTTAGGCGAACAGGAGTCACTCTACCACAAGGAAAGCTAGACGAGAACGGGCTCGAAGAGATCACTGGATTATTCTCCTCGCCAGTCAAACCATCACCAGTGAAGCAGCATCCTGGTGCAAACAATATCGATGCACAGAACAGTACGTTGGAAGTCTCAGAGGAGATGTCAGGCATGGATAGTATGTGCAGAACGGCCGATGATCAGCCAGCAAGCGCGTATTATTATGCTTTATCATTACCCTCTGTCCTGATTCTAAATGCTTGAAGCTGTTACTGATACAGGCTTTTGACAGGTTCTGGACTCACACCCACCCAGACTCTTTCTGCGCGCAGATCTCTTGGTGCCCCGGCTTTACCCCCACCTCGATCTACTTCTCCGAGGAAAAGTGGGATCAGCGGCAGTGCGCGAAGGAGCAATGGTATCGATATCCTGTCGCCGTCGAAAGCTGTTCAAGTAGTAGAAGCGAAAAACCATGAGAACTCTGCATCACCTACTCCGATACGGGTTAAACCTCGAAGATTTGTACCCAGCCCAGAAAAACAACCTCTTAAAGAGGTTATGGCCAACGGAGAGGCAGTAAGCTCAGCACCAGCACTAGCGCTGATGAAGGCGGTCGAAAACTCGAAAGCCACAAGTAACGAGGGTGTTGGAAAGGGTCAAGGGGAAAAATGGACAAATCAAGCCGCTGAAAGAGAATCACAAGAACATAATCTGACGGCGAATGGAGAGCCTAATCAGCCTACCCGAGATGACGACTCTGTACACAATCCTATGGGTGATGACGAGATGGAGGAATTCCTAAGCAGTATTGAGAATACCATCCAGGATGCTTCCCCTGTGCAAGATATTGCATCAAGATCTGTTGAAGAACCGAAAGCCAAAGGGGCCGAAAGCGTTCAGCCACTGCATAATCAGGACTTGCATCAGAAGCCGACCGCCCCACAGAGCAAGGGCAGGAAGCGCAAGTCTGAGGACATAGAAGCAGAGCCGACTTCAATGTCTGCAAAGAAACCAGCAAAAAAGCCTCGTACAACAAAGGCAGACACTTCAAGAGCAAAAGGGAAACAGAAAGTTGGTCCAAGCATCAACTTAGAGTCTTCAACAAATCCAGCTGCTGTGCAAGCCTCCTCACAGCTGATACCTCCAAGAATTCCAGGCTTGATCAAAGACGCGAACACTCACCTCTCACAGCGTCAACAGACAGAGTTAGATCAGATTATCGAAAAAGTGAAAGCAAGACCCGGCAAGTTAAAGACCCTCTACGTCCTGAAGCGCGAAAAGTCAAGAAAAGGCGGTGCAGACGACGTGCGTTCAGGCCGTGCAGTGGTCAAACCAATAGCCTACTGGAACGCTGAGCAATGCGTACATGACGAGGGTGGTGCAGCAGGACTAGAATTAGGCGCACGTATTCCTCTCAATTCCATCAAGGAAATCACCAGCGAGAGAAAGCAAACTAAAAAGGCGGCGGATGAAGATTCCTCCGACGAGCAAGATCCCAACGAAGAAGATTGGGAAAAGGAAGTCGGCGTCTACCGCGGCCAGGTCAATGCCTGGGTCAAGCCTGGTCAAACAGACGTAGAGAATTCTGAAGTGGTCGATCTAGCATTCCATCCGTCCTCGATGCTTACACGCGAAGTCAAGGATGCGCCGGGTTTCCGGTTCGCAAAGCTAATCAGCAATGAGTTCTTGGGGAGCGGGATGCTTGATCTAGCGCCAGGAAGTATGAAGATGCCGAAGAATTCTAGGACGATGCATATGTGTTTTTTCGTGTTTAAGGGGCGGGTTACGGTTCGGATTGGAGCGGGAGTCGAGGAGGGCGAGTGTGAGAGGTTCAGTGTGGGCAAAGGTGGTGTTTTTCAGGTTCCGCGAGGTATGTTCGGTCATTCTTTCTTGCCGGTCAAGGACGTCTTGTGCTTTGCTTGGAGCTTGACTGACCAGTGGGACAGGTAACAGGTACTCCATTGAGAACGAGTTGGAGAAGCCGGCGAGGATCTTTTTCAGTCAGGCGAGTGAAACAGTTCCTAGGGATGAGAAGACATGAGAAGACATGAGTGGGGCGGTGGTATATTGTTGAATGTTGTGGTACGACTTTTCGACACCATTTAATGCCTCCTCTGGGCATTGGCGTTCCGGGAAGAGTACGTACGATATGGAAGATCGACAAGTTCGAAGTCTATGGCTCCAGAGAACGGATTCACTTAACTGCCAGGCATCATTAAGATCTACGGCCAGATACCATGGGCTGACTTGTTATCTCCCTCTTCTTTCCCAGAGGCTGCCATGAACCGAGTGGATTGTACTTGGTTTGGGCGCTGGTCCGAGGCTGCAGCAGTCGACCAGTGGTCTTGTCGTCGAGTAGGTCTCTTGAGGTTTCGGCATGGTTGGGCTGTATTCCATCTCGCGATTGGCTGGCTCTCAGCCTGCTCTAGTATGGTAGTAGAACTTTGCAAGGATTATTGTTGTCATGCGTCCCTGGAAGTGCCCTGGAAGTGCTCTGGAAGTTTCCACAATACATGAGAGGTGTTCTGAGTTGATATCTTTACACCCTTGAAACCTCAAGAAATTGGCTTCCAAGGTAAAACCGTCCATGTCAGTATCTCCATCATCCGCACAAACCTTGACGTCGCCACGGAATTTACACCAAGCCAGCCATGAAAGAGACCAACCAATAACACACACTCCTCTCCATATCCCCAGCAAATAACCTAGCAAATCCCACCTCTCTCCCAGGGAACATCCATCCATCCATCCATCCATCCATCCATCCATCCATCTCCCTATCCACCAAACCCTACCCATGGCATACCAACCCCCCGCCCCCGACATCCCCCTTCAGGTCACCGTCCCCTCCGCCTCCAAAGACGACAAGAACCCCCAGATCAGCGCCGAACGCCGCATCAACCCATCATGGACCATCTCCCAGCTCAAAGCCAAGCTCGAGCCCATCACAGGGATTCCGCCCGGGTGTCAGCATCTCCGGATCAGGGGTTTGGATGGCGAGTGGGTTGTCATCGGAGGGAGGGGTGGCAGTATCGAGGTACGTATCTCGCGCATCTACTGTGGGATCGCTTTCGTGCGGGTGTCTTCTCTTTGCCTTGTGAATCAGATATAGGGGATGGAGGGGGAGAGGGGAGGGGGGGCTTGTGGAGCACGTTTTCTCTTGAACATTTGCCTGCTGTCTGGTCGTTCCATGTCATGACATGTCATGTTGTCATTTTGGATCAATCTACCCATATCAAGCATTA
>NW_006916332.1:3950-68905 GCF_000464535.1 Endocarpon pusillum Z07020 | reverse complement strand
CGGCGTTAGGCTGGATGAGCCGGTCGGGAGGAATGATGGGAGGGTCAGGGTGCTGGATCAGAGTGGGGAGGGGGAGGGGGAGGGTCAGGTTCAGGGAGATGAGGGTGAAGGGGAGGGGAAGGAGGAGATGAAGAGGTTGTTTGAGTGCCAGCCCGGCTTTGGCGTGGTGGTTCGGCCGGAGAAGGTGGAGGTTGGGGAGGAGTGGACGCCGCTGGATGATTTGGGTTCGGATATGGATGATGAGGAGGAGGAGTTGTGATGGAAATGAAAAGACGTTCTTCAACTATTTTCCTCTGAGCGTCCGTCTCCTGAGATGGGATTCCTCATGGCCGACTATCGCCGAGAGAGAACGAAACCCTTTAGACAGCTGACCAGTTCCAGTTCCCTTTCCCTCAGCCCTAACTCGAACAGCTCCATATAACTAACCTCTCTCGTGGCGGCACTCAGCTACATATATATATACACACCAACAAGACATCGTCCAATCATCATTCAAAACACCTCATGCCCTCTCTTCACGTTCCTCCTCCCTCGCACCCCCGTACTCGCGCTCTCCTCGACCTTGCCCTGCACAGATCTCGTCAGCCAACCACCTCAGCCTGAAAAAAAAAGGCATATCATACACATCTCACCACCACCGTGCCCACCAGCTGCACCAGCACCCACCACCTCGACTTCAAACCCTCCTCTCAACCGCCACCCCGCTCTTCTTGACCGTGATAAACAACAACGGCGGGCCCCTCTCCCTCTTCTTCCTCCTGCCTAAACTCAAACCCGATATCCCGAGCTCTACCACTGTAGAGGGACAAACCCCCGAAGCGTCAGGCTTGGCGCCTTCTTCTCCTTTATCATCATCAATCTCATCGTCGGTCGTAGTAGCAGTATATATTACAACGATTGCAGCGCGGATGGTCGAGATGGGCCATGACGAAGATTGCGGCATCTATTGATCATCCATGCTCTCTTTTTGACCTGGATTTTTTTTTCGTGGATCCCAGATGGGAGAATGAGGGTAAAAGGGGACTAAGAGAGGATGGGGATATGGGGGATGCGACTATTGGCTTCTCATTTTTTGCTCTTTCTTCTCTCTTTTCACGTTTATCTATCTATCTATCGATTTATTAATTTGGGACAGAGAAGGGTTCCGGTGCAGTATTCTGTTATGGAGATTTTTTGTATGGCTGTTGTGTTTGTTGGAGGAGCTGGAAATGTCGTTGAGGAAGGAAAAAAGTGGGGGATGGTTTTGCTGATGATGGTGGGCGGGATGACGGAGGCATGCTTATAGGGGGGCAAGCAAAGAGCTTTTGCATATTGGATCCTGGTATCAAAGGTTCTGCTGGGAAAGGATGAGATGCATTCGGGTTGTGATAGTGTGTGTGCTGCGAGTAAAGGAGCTTGTAACTAACTACGCCTCAGGTGCTCACCGGACATGAGTATTGGCGTCTGTTGACGGGATTAGCCAAAGTAGACGTTTTAAGCGGGTGTGATGCCACGACAACGGAAAGGTGCTCTGCAGAAGCAACCCCGACAAAGTCCAAGAGACTGCCTTGGAGAGCCGGTCTCAAGAGCTTTGCAATAGTAGAGAGCTTGATGTACTCGTAGGAGCCGCAAAGCGAAACTCTTAATACTATCAGTTGATATCGATAGGAGCGCCCGGCTAAGTACAAGAAGAATCAACAGCTGGACGTGTCGCAACCATAGACACATGTGGTTATGCTTTGCCATCGACTATCTCCCATCTCCCATCTCCCACTTATCGACTGCTTCTCCATGGCATGAGGCGTTCTTCACGCCACCGACCGGAGAAGGGCAGAGACTTCTTGTCATCATCCATCTGCCACGAGACAGGTGCCAAGACTGGCGTATTTGCGCCATTGACGGTGGTTTGTGGTTGCTGAGTAGACGTTGGAAGAATTGATCATCTTCGAATTGAGCGGATGGGAGGGACACAAGGCTTAAAGGCTTACTGTGGCTGGTTCCCCATTTCACCTGTGCATCCTCTTTACCTGCGGAGAAGGCGGCCACGTACCCACCTCGAAAGGGACTTCATGTGTACTGCCTGCTTGATGCTCATCGAGCTATTTCCCGTGGTCGAAAAGCCTCGATCTGGCTAAGCTTAAAATGTGCACCAGGCTTGTAGATGAGTGGCCAAAGCATTTAAAATGAGTACCATATTTCGAGCTCAAGAGGCCTGGGATCATCAGACGAGTCTCCCCTATAAGGTTATGCCTCGTCGAAGGAACAGATACTGATCTGCAGGATATTAAAACTCATCCTACCCGGTATCTACCGGGACAACCGCTCTCGTGAGTCTCGGAACTCGTGCATGACTGTGATGGAAGTCTGGTTATCAACGGTAAGGAAGGGTCTAGGTGTGTACAGCTTCTTAGATTTACTCTCCTTCCCATCCTGGTGGAGGCCCGAATTTGTAGATCTGATGTATCGCAAGGACGCTCTTGGTCTGGTCGTGTTTGGACACTAGTTTGAGCCAACATAACACTCGTCGTTTCGGGGGGGCAGGGGCTTGAGGCAGTGCGTTCCGGGTGTCTCGCCATCCATTCCAGTCTGGATGATCATCTGGACATCGTCAAACGGGACTCGCTCTGGTTTCCGAGAAGCAAGCGGGCGTGGTTGGACGTGTCTGGGTCTGGGAGTAAGGTCCTAGGTCTAATCGCCTACTGGGTAGGCCTGCATCTTGTTGGTGGACGTTTCGGGTAAGTGAGATCGGATTGGCATACTTCATCTGCTGTCCTTTACGACTCTCTTCATCTGCTGTTACCTCATCAGGATGACGATTCATGCTCTTCCTCTCCAATCTTTCCTCTTCCTCATGAAATGCTAGCCAGCTGCGTGGTGCTCTACATGCACGACCAATCACAGCCAATGAGGAGCATGGCAAGTTAGTGCTAGAAGAATTCAACCAGTAGATTTGTAGGAAGCTTGAATTCAGGGTTACCCTTGTAGCTGGAATTGCGAGAAGCTGCGTCTTAATCAGATATCGCGGTCATCAACTTGATCGTGATCCGCACCAGAGAGGCGTGCTGCTGGTCTTGGAGTTTAGTCGTGAAAAATCTGTATATCAGCGCGGAGTAAGAGAGAATTGAATCTGGTAAGGCTGAGAGATACTGCGAGGCCTGCAGAGATTGTACACGTCACATCAACCTGAAAGGCCTAACTTAGAGAATTAAGATAGAAAACGCGAAACCCATGCTTTTCAAGAAGGTGAAGGCCGCAACTGGTGGCTGTAAACATCTCCAAGGAAGAAAGACACGGCAAACGTAGCCGAACTTTTGCAAAAGACTGTGCAGAGTGTACGCGCTTCTATGGGTATGGAGAGCTAGATTGCATGGTCTTGAGGAGTCATGTTGTTGAAGGCGTCGTTGCTCTGGGTCGGTTACGAGAAGGATGTTCAGCCATGGCAAGACATTAGGTGATTTCCCATGCATGTTTCAGCAGGGTTGGGAATCTGTCGCTGTTCCTAGCGACGCGGGCAGAACGAGGGCAGCCAGCGCATTTCCTAGAATCACAACATGCGTTGGGGTCGTATTTCTGGATTCAAGACGTGTGCACCTCGCATATGATAAGCATCCATACAGCAAACTTCATAGGTGTTGACGAAATCATGCGGAAATATGTTCTTTGCAATGGCGAAAACTCATTTCCTGCATTCATACGCCATTGGTCTTTGTGCATGGCGAAGCCGTCAAGGGTGCCGGTCTCCAAAGAAGTGATAAGGCTGGAAAACGTCAAGTTCTCTTTTCGCTGAAAGTCTATGGACAAACACGGTGAATGAAGCGTGTCTTGGATATCAGAACGGCTTTTCGATGGTTCACAAACATGCTGTGGAAGGAGTCAGTTGAATCCCCGATGAGCCTTGAAGCACTCCGGAAGCGGCTCGTCTCGGAGAGCCACTTTCCCATACACAGATAATGAAATTCCCACGAAGGACTGGTCAAGGTGGATTCTCGGAGCCTCGGCCTATCATCAACCACGGAACAAAGCGTACTTTGTGTTAGCCAAGATGCGCCAGTTCCTGGTCCTTGTTTGGATCGGATAACAAGATGAGGCGTGTTGCTCTGACCAATTGACTGCCCACAAGTTCTTGCAAAAGTCCACTCTTGAGGCGGAGGTTGTTCAAATGGGGATGTGGTGCAACAGAAGAACAGATCCTTCAATCTGGGATTTAATGTAGGTGAGGAACTACCGCCGTGTTGGGACATGCGAGGGACTTCCGGGTTGCTCGATCCGGTACCATTGTTCGCTGTCGTTGCTAATAAGGGGTTTGACCCCTGTAGCAGTTGAGGAGGTTTACGAAGACAAAACCTTGGGAAGCAAAGTGAGCGCAAGAAAACCTACCTGCGATCGTGATGAGATAATTGCAACCGTGGTAATTGGTGGATGATTGAAGGTTCATACATTGACAGCTGGCAGGCCGTCAGCCACGATGCGAGCAGCGGTAACGTCTACTACGTACATGTCAGGTGCTGACCGTGGCATCTCCTGAAGATCATCCAGCGGGTGGGTAGGCCACGTAACTTTGGTCTTCAAAGTTTGGTTATGCAAGCAGGGAAGTAACAATCGATCTATTAACCTCCCAGTGTGGATGGGGACCGACGAGGTTCTTAGGGCCGCGGGGAGGCTATCCGCTTGTTTGCCGGCTACATCCATACATCCATCTGGGGCGCCGCAAAGGTTTCTCTTCCGATGCGCCGCAGAAGGGTGTTGAGTGTAGCTTCCCCATCAACACCGGCGTTGAGGAGAGAATGCCAGAGAACGCCGGATGGAACGACGGCAGTTCTGAAGGCTGGAGAATCAAGATTGCTGGATCCAAGGGTAAAGTTGAGGCGTGGGTCGGGATCGTGCAGTTGGCGCAGAGTGTTCGTGCAACGGATTTGCAGGCCCGTCCAGGTCCGGTGGAGTTAGCTAACTCGCTTCAAATTGCTCACCGCTAAAGCCTGGAAAGTTCGTTTTTCAGGCAACGTCCCGAACCCTTGCTGCATCTCCATCATCTGTCCATGCACCATATCAAACCGAGTGTTTGTCTCAGAAGGACGGTCGTGAAGACGGCCGCGAAATTGCTTGACTGTCCTGTCTGACAGAATGAACAGGTGTCAAGAAAGAAATGGTGTAGCGGCGGCAGCGGTGCCCAAGCAGGATAATCTTAATACTGCTATATTTGATGATTTGATTATTGGATTGTCTGACTAACCTATAACTTGCCGGGGCTTACAAAGGCTCCTTGAAACGTGGCCGATTTCATAACCACGCCTCTGGGGCCTCTTGCAGCCTTAGCGTGTCCGGAAAAGCGACCCTAAAGGGTGAGGCGCACATAGTAAGACCTAAAGCCTTAGATCACATTGTCAGCCATCACTTGTGGACAAAGAAATTTTGCCATCAGAATAGACTTCTGGACCGGTTCATAATAGGTTCTGGGGATGTTACTGATGGACTAGCGGTGACTTCACCGACATTGGGTTGGAACTTGGTCAGCATTATTCTGGGCCTCGCTACCGCTGACGCTGACTGCAATGTGCCAGTGTGCCAGTGTGCCAATGTTGGTAGGAGTCACGCTACCCAATCTTTTGTTGTAGCTACAGAGGAGATTTTGCATGAAGCGGCAGGTCCTACATTCGCGTACAGATACAGATTGCGATGCAGTTGGTGGGTGAAGGATCTTTGGTTGATTGCCCACCGGCCCATGACTTGGCCCGTAGCCGGCGCAGGCTGACTTGTTGACACAATCAAATTATATCCATAGTGCGGCCAGGCGGCCGACCCAGCTGCACGGCCCCCAACAGCCGACAAATAATTCATTGTTGGTCCTTAGCCGTGGAGTCAATATCAAGATGCTTCTTACGGCCAGCCACCGCCTGGTAAGGAGAATGGTGCAGAAACGCACCTTAGGTCCTAGCTTGGTGGCAGCATGCGGCCAGGTCTGAAGAATATAGATTCGTCATATGAGATTATTCTGATTGATAGCCTCGTCCTTTTGGCGATTTGACCATCCAAATTCGGGCTGCAGATGACAACTCATGCAGTGAGGACAAGCTAATCAAAAGGGCAGGCTCCAAACGGGCAACAACCCAACAAACAAACGACCAGGAATTAAGGAGGTGATGCCGTAAACGTTAAGCAATGCGATTAGTCGTGGCGTTAAGCGCAGTCGCTCAGAGGGGTTTTTGAAATGTCTCCTGTTGGTGGCTAATGTGGGTTGAGCCGTGTCGTAGCGTGACGAGACCGGCATGAACTCTACTACAGTAGGAGATCATGAAGCAGCCCCTAGTCTGCGCCTTCCAGCAGGAAAATAATAGCGCCGCATATGATATCAGTGCCAGATGTTGCATGACTGCTTCCTAGGGCTGTCAACCACTACCAACTAAAACTGTATCCATTCTGGAAATGCAGCAGTTTTTCGGGCGAGCATGATTCCTTGCCGCCTGGCGTGCAAATGAAATTGAGCTGGCCGGGTCGATGATTGCTGCAATTGGCCATGGCCAGTCTCCCCGTTGGCTGGATTTTGGCTCCACTGAAACGATAGGATTGACCGACTTTCGTGGCGAGCTTGTTTATAGTTTCGTTCGCTTGCTCTTTGTGCCCTGTGCTTCGTTGAATTATGTATCACTGTGACATACATTTTGTCCCATAACGGCCAGGCCCTTCGAACATCCTGATAGCGTCTCGTGTGAGACCGTTGTCTGCCTTCCTGCTCCTCCAGAATCTTCCTTGGGCAGTGGCGTGGGATTCTCCTTCGAGGCTGCACATATGCTCTGCAAGTGGCACAGTCCTCCGAGTGCGTCACTTTGCTTTCGCTCACATCCGGACAAAGTGGATATCTCACTACTCCTCAAGCCAAAGGATGAAGAGGAAGCCCGGTCGACCACCTCGGCACCTGCTTCATCACGTTCTGCATCAGTGCCTACCCCAGTGGCAGCATCAACCACGACAGAGTCAACTCCACTATCAGCAGGCGGCAGTGTACCGACAAAGAGACAACAAGGCATACATCCGTCCGAATCACCCGCCAAAAAGCAATCCAAATGGTCCCCAGAAGAAGATGAAAAGATCATTCGACTCAGAGGAGATGCAATGAAATGGGAGGACATCAGCAAGCAACTGCCAGGAAGGAGTGCTATCAGTTGTCGTTTGCATTATCAGAACTATCTGGAGAGGAGGAGCGAGTGGGATGAAGACCGTAAAAACAAGCTCGCAAGGTTGTACGAAAGGTATGTGACGCACTGTGAGACAACCGGAGAAAGCATAAAGCTAAAAGGCGTCCACCAGATTCAAGCATCAGATGTGGGCACCAGTCGCCGAAGAGATGTCAATCCCCTGGAGAGCAGCGGAAGCCATGCACTGGCAACTTGGCGAGCAAGAGATGGCCAGACGCGCAGGTGTCACCCCGTTTTCATTGTCCAGCACAAGTAACACAGCAGCCCCAAACCTTCCGAGGTCACACACGCGCTCGTCAAGCGCTGCTCCACGAGCAAGACGAGAATCAGCGCCACGGGCATTACAGCCTCACCCACCCCAGCTTCCTTCGGTGGCCGAGTTGACGGCAGGCTTGCCAGCCTACTCCACTCATCCCCAGCCATACCAACAGTACAGGACGTCCCCCGATTATTTCCACCAACCTGGTGGGCCGCGAAGATAGAATGTATTTGTACATGATCCCAGGCATTGCCGCTAGCCTTTCGGGTTGCATAGCGTGGACCGGCGTTCCTTTTGCTTCGAAGAAGAAATAGAATGGTCCCCCACATCTCTGCAGCGTTTTACCGAAGCATATCCCAGATGTTGTTACGTTTTTAACGGCCGAAACCATTGTCATTGGTCTAGCGTTCAGCGATTCGAGCAGGGCAGCAGACTGCCCACCAATTGTCCTTTTCATACCCAGATTCTAGAATGACACCGCCAGCAGCGGCAATATCGTTTTCGAGCTCACCTTGTCGATAAAGATGGTAATATCTATTATATTTTCTGTCCTGTTCAGCCTCTCCTTTTGTACCCTCCTTTAGGACCCAGGGAACCATTACATCCTGAGCGTCTCCGGTGTCCCATCCACGGCGAGACGACTTCTGTTCAAGAGCCCAAACAAACAAGAGAAGCTTGCTGGGTGCTCTTTGAGCTTGGCCTCGTTTCAACAGCTTTAAGATCGATTTGATGGCTTCAATTCTCCGGGAATGAGTAGACAGGTGATGAACAACAGCAATGCAGATTGCAAAGTTGAAGGACGAAGGGGGATGGGGAAGACTCAGGGTATCTGCCACGATGTTTGAATGTGGCTGGCGATGCGCCGCGATCTTTGTGAGAGTTTGAGACCTGGTGCCGGCAATTTAGACAAGTGGCCATAAAGTCACATCAGTGCCCACCTATCAGAAGCAATGATGAATATATCTTGATTCACCGTCAAATACTTGCCATTACCACAACCAACATCCAATCCGACGGATCCAGGCTCCAGGTCTCTTAGAAAACTCTCAACGATGGGCCAGGGCTGAGAGATTCTCGTATCAGCTTGAGCGCAAATCCTACATCCTTGACCATGATAATTTGAGATTAAGTTAGTACTAACCTTGTGTCTTGTGGCCGAGAAATGGCCAGCAATCTGTTCGTAGACCTGGTGAACATGCTTTTCCTCATACTCATGCTCTTGACCTGCGACGCTCATTTTGGGGGGGGGGGGTTTGCAGGAGGTGTGGCTGCTTTCCATGTGCATGCAGGGAAAGATGGAAATGGTCAGCATCACACTGGCAGTTATAGGCCGGAGGGCCTTCGAACCCGCTAACCATTATTATATCTTGGCGTTTAGAGCTTCAGTCCTAGTACCTCGAACCTACCCAATATGGTGCAACCAATTTCCTGCTTCCACATGTGGACTCTCATAAGATCTATAATATGCCTACTTTCGCATCGCCAGTGCTGCTAGGACAACAATTTGACACCAGAAGATTTGGTCAATGTACCATGGCTAGTAACCGCACATTGGATATTGAGAGAGTACGCTATCATCGCCTTCGCCTACAGGAAGGTTGCAAGCCGAGCCACATCTATATTTTCAGTGACCCTCGAATACCCATATCTCATTTATCTTTACTAGGTTTATGCTTCAGTATCAATTCGTGCATCATCTCGATTTCTGTTGTATCCAGAGTGCCGAACGGATCATAAGTCTCGCTGGAAGCACCACTTCTAGTGCTTGAAGCATTCCTGCCCATGGCCGAAATTTGACCTGGAGCACGAGTAGTGTTGGTGCCGACGGGATTCGCATGCCTGGATGGCAGCATTCCCCCCCGCGTCTGACATGTCCCCTGGGCTTGCCTGCTCGATTGTTCTGCTGTCTTGGACAAGTCGGTGGCCTTTCTAGTTTCTGTTTTCGATGTCAACAACCTCTGGAGCTCCCTCTCAAAGATCTCCTTTCTCCCCTTTGGATCTTGTACTTCTGCTCGAACATCCCGGATGTGCGGGGCCGCAACATTCTGCGCCCCGGGGTTTGAAGTTTGCTGGGACCGGGGCACTAGCTTTGGGAGACTCTGTTGTGGGTTGCGCTCAGGCTGAGGCATGTTGTCGCTCACTTCCTCCTGTTGGCCCACAAGGGGATTGTAGAGCTCTCTCTGGCGTAGATAGAATGTGCTAACGGCCTGAGCGACCTCTCGTTGTGTTTGTGTTTGGGGTTCGATCTGCGAAGAAGGGGCCTTTCGATCATCGCCTGTTGATCTCCCTGTGTGTAATCTCGAAGTCGCCTGGTTGGGTTTCTGACAACTGTATTGGCCAGTTCTAGTACTCACACAGCGAGTCTGGGGTGAGTCAACGCTGGAAAAGGAGGACGATGCTGATGATGTCGTCGTTGAAAGGGGTGGTTGCTCGCTCCGGTCTCTTTTTCTTGGGCTTTGCTTTCCGGCTGGATGATGTCCGATAGGGTTAGACTGAGGAGATCCGGATGGCCCTCGAGATCCTGGCTTCATGTTATGTTCAGAGTTGTTAGGCAGTGCTATTTATTACCTTGGTGCGGCTTGAGCGTCACCTATGAATGACACAGAAATTCAGAGTGATTGTAGGGAAGAGTAATCTGAATATCAGATCTAAGGGGAAATGATCAAGAAACACCGAGATAGATATCTGTTTCTGATCTCTTCCTTGTAAGTACTAAGCATCCGTTCATGCTTGTTCCATGTCATGGTTCCTGAACCCTACTAGTAGTAGTAGTTGAATTCGGAACATTTACGGAGTACATACCTTTTGAGACTCCTTCTTAACCTTTTGGACAGCATTGAAAGGCATTGGCAACACGCTACCTATCCCAACGACTTTTTTGAGTCGTGCCGCTGCATATGTGGGGTACGGTGGAAGCCCAAGACAATGAATGTTCCATCCAGCATTTGCAATGCTTGTCGTCAAACATCTGCCGCGGGTGTTTCCCATTCTAATCTTGCATTACTAGGTTTGCAGCCGAGGGCCATCGGCCCCACCTGGAAGGAGTTTGGTATTTGCTGATAGAGAATATACAATGTCTGTAACATCGCATTCATACTAACTAGTGCAGATAGTTAATGCAAAGGGACTAGAACCAGACCTATGTATCAACTCGACAGGTGATTACAGCAGGTAGGCACTGCTATCTAGGATACTATTGGTATTACGGAGTACCATATGGGCTACTCCCTGCCATCCTCCGAGATCTAATCAAGGGACCAGCAACAATTTTGGACCTCGGCAGAGTAAGTTAGTTTAAGCATGCCCGCCAACACTGGCCAATCAATCAGCGAATGTGCTCCCAATGCCCCTGGACCAACCACTCCCCGTAACTATCACGGTCAGATGAACACCTAGGCCACGTCGTATAGGGCACCAAACATAGGCCATTGCTAGTTATAGTATTCTGAACTGATTGCAGAAAGGACCACAAGATGCGATAGCTCCAACGCCTACTTTGCATCGAGACTTCAACCACTGCGATCACGATGACTGCCTCTTCAACCCTTCGACACGCCCTATCAAATACAACCTTAATGATCTCAACTACAGCGTCTGCTCTGAGTTCAACAGCACTGGATCTTCCTTCAGCATACTCAAACTATGTTATCCACAACTCCTCCTCCGTCTCACAGATCGAATCCGCCCTTCGCTCTCTTACCTACCTTCTTCCCGGCTCCCGCCTCCATGACACCGAGCTAGCCTCCGAGTCCCTCCATACATTTGTCCAGCTTCTCTCCATATACCATGACAATCTTCTTGCCCGCGCATCGAAGCTCATGCCGGCAGCGCAAGCCGCTCTGAAGCAGAAGACATCCCCTCACGCGCGCTACACCAAGTTCTGGGCCAAGCGATCGGCCCTTTACAGGCAACTAGCAATCGCCCTCAAGGTTGCGCAATATACCGAATTGCTGTGGGAGATGGTTGCGCGCCGACGTTTAGGGGGTGATAAAGCCCGATGGCGCGTCGTCGTCTTACTGGAAAGTTTCAAGGCCGTGTGTAGGTTACTGCTCATGCGCCTGACCAATACAAGACCGCTGGTCAGCCCGCCACTACCGACGCGTGAAGACGTCGCTCCACCCGAGCTTCCTGTACTGAGTGAGGCAGACCCCCCGCTTGACTGGAATGGAATGTCGCCAGATCCTCTCGGTCCTCAAATAAGCATTGGTAGTGAGAGCCTAGGGAGCGGTAGATCCTGGATGATGCCGAGAACGAAACTTACGCTGCCAGACCTACCAGATCCAGATGCCATAACAAGCTACCTAGTTACCAAGGTCATCACACCTGATGACATCAAGCCAGCGAAGCAGCTGCTCCATAAGCTAGGCACACTTCAAGCTCAGCTCGCCGAGATCCTTTATATCCTCCGACCCGTTGTCTACGCGTTGCTGATGCAGCGATACGCTGCGCGATACGGGAAGAAGGGCGGTAAAGCGCAATGGACACCCTGGCTTGTGGGCATCAGTATTGAGTATCTCAGCCGACAGCTTGCGAAGCGTAGTCTGGAACGCAGGATCTCTGGAGGCGTGAGTACAGGCTTGACTGCGTTGGAAAGGGAGGAGCTGAAGAAGCGGGGGTGGGGAATGGGGTGGTGGGCTATGCGAGGGGCCTTCTACGAGAACGTGACAAAGAGTGTGGTAGATGGAGTGGTGGGAAGATTGAAGGGGAAGCCGCTGCTAGATCTTGTAGGAGGTGTAGTGGAAGATTATGGCTATCTCTGGGATGAGTATCACTTCAGTACTTCAACGATGTAAGCTTGGGGGCATGTTTGCTAGTACGCCAGGTCTTCTAGCGAGTCAACCGCTCACATTAATGTGCCTCTCCTGGCCTTCACTGAATATTGATCATGGCAGTAGGTACGTAGCCGAGTCAGTTTCCTGGCCGTGGGATGAGGTTCCAGATACGGAAATAACTTGAAGTGTCTGACGGGGCGCCGAGATCGTCTAAATCTGGCCAGATCGTAGCCCGAGGCCTATAGACAGAATTGGTGGCCGTCTGGGCAAAATCAAAAGCATCATAAAGATTGGGCTGTTCTAGGCCAACACTTGCACCTAGATAGTCCCATTTCTTGTGACAGATATGCAGGAGCCAAGACGGCCACCAATTCTGTCTATGGGCCTCGGGCCGAAGCTTGGCGCCAAAATTTACGGGAGTTCTCAGATCCCCTTCCTCTCCCCCCCTACTTCATTCCCCTATTTCTCTACCAATACTCACTCAAATTTAGGGAATAATGAGTTCTGAACAGGGAAATAGACGGCGCGTCTGCCGAAAGTCTTATTCGATAGATCCTCCTTCTCCTGCGGCCCCACGAACGCTAAAAACGATGCTTGATACCCCGCGCCGACGGGTAAGAGGGCGTTGGGACTGGAGCATCCCCATACGCTGGCCAGCATGGGCAACCTGGCGTCGACATTTTGGAATCAAGGGCGATGGAAGGAGGCCGAAGAGCTAGAGGTGCAAGTGATGGAGACGAGAAAGAGGGTGCTGGGGCAGGAGCATCCAGAGAACGTGCTATCCAAAGAAATATGAAGGATTTTGGCGTAGGGACTTATATAGCCGCGCAGAAAAAAATGCTCTTACAAACGCATATTGATGCTCGAATTATATAGGGATTTGAGCGTCGATATTAGCAATTAGATCAATTCAAGAAGTATCGATAGTGTGATAAGTCTCATTTTGCTACTTGCTTGCAACGACAGGCTCGAATTCATCATCGACCAGGGCTTGAAGCACGAAATGCTCTATCAAAGACCCAATTCAAGCTCAAGCGTCAAAATCAGTCAATCCATGTATACGCAATTATTGGATGGAATTTCAAGGGTCAGCTCCACTTCTACACCGGCTCCGGAGTAGGAGGACGTCTTATTCAGAGCGATTATATGACTATTTTGAAAGAAATCGTTGCTCCTGATTAGGATAAAGATTACGTATTAATCGAAGATAATGACGGGCCTCATGGTACCAAGGGCAAGGGTCCTAACAAGGTTAAAGCACTCAAGGACCTTCTAGGGATCAAATAAGAGATGAACCCTGCTAATTCGCCTGATCTCAACCCTATTGAGACAATCTGGAGAATAATAAAGCAGCGCTTGAAGTCCAGGGGGGTCATCTTCGAAGAAGCTGTTCTGCGCAGGGCTATCCAGGAGGAGTGGGATAAAATAACTCTGGATGAGATTAATAGGGCTATCTCAACAATGCCAGATAGAGTAGCTGCCCTAAATGAGTGAAATGGGCGTCCTATCCCCTATTAAAGGGGTGTGTAGCATAGCAGGAATCTGAGAACTCCCGTAAATTTTGGCGCCAAGCTTCGGGCCTCTCTTAGCTATAGAAAGCTGGACACGATTTGCGAATTTCCCTCTTCGACCTCACACCGCAATCATGCAAGGGCTTCTTACGTTGCGATATCTGCCTCCACCTTCAAGGCAACTGGTACCAAGGGCAGATCTGATCTACCTGACGCATCTACGCTGCCCTTGGGGCGCCTATGATAACACTGCAAAAGAGGAGAGAGAGTTCGAGCGACAAACTTTGATTGAACAATCCAATGGTCTATTGAAGTCGAAACCGCTCATTCTCCACGGATTTCAGCCAACAGACAGTCATAGCACACGTTTTCGAGAACGTGCTCCCACAGGGGCTGGATAGTTCCATCACAACCAAACCATTCAATGAATCCTCTACATCGCTGTTCCGGGCCACTAGCTCGCCATGCGAATTGGGAAGCGCATCGTTGGCAGTGGATTGCCTGGACAAGTTGGTGACACATGTTCGATACTTGTTCCGTGCTTGTAGGCTGTTTGATGAGCTTGATATGTATATAGAAGGTTGGTTTTTTATTTTGTCACAGGCGCCCTGGGTTGGGTGTGCCCGTGGCCTTATATCATACACATTGTGTCGAAGGTGGAAAGGCGCTTTCTTTGTTACTTGAATCACTTTGTCTTTCATCCTTCAGTTCTGTGTTGTTTGTCTGGCTTCAAGATTCGAAACCTCTTTGTCAACATGGAAGACTTCTTGTCAGCAATTTCAATGACTGGGTCTGTTTGTTGAGAACAATGATCTGCTTGACAAGTCCTCTTTCATAGACAGCAGTCATGCTTCTTTGTTTGTAGCCTAGTGTGGGACTGGCTCCCACTCCTATGATCATCCCCTAATCCCCCAATGAGCAGCGACCGAAAAGCTGGCATTTGCCGACATTGCCTGGCGGGATCCCATGCACCAGCTCAAGCAAGAGTCCAATGTCTCCTATACACTCAATAGAATCCCTCCTACCAAAGTCATATCAACCTATCGTCGATGTCAATGCATGGAACGCGAAATTGAGCCGGTCCTCTCGTCTACCGTCATGGCTGACATGTCTCAGACGCAGGAAGTGCCGTCTACACTACGTGCAGTTCAACTGCCCGCACCGCAGTCCAGTCATTCGAACAACGGTCCAGGGCTGTTGCAAGTGTGCGCACCGTCAGGGTGGAATATGTCTCCCGATCGTGGTCGAAGTGCTGAAGCCAAGAAGGTGTCCGGAATGTGAAGACGATAACGTCAGGTCGAGACTAGAGAGAATTCGAAGATCTCGAACCTCGCTTTGGCTTGACTACGGCATGTAGCCACCAGAGTCGGTCGAGCGGGTCTGGGAATACGACCATAGTATTCTATAAGTACTTGTGATCCATATCCTCTTCTGCTCATATCTCTATCTCGCCTACAGCCTGTGATCCCCTTGACACATGGCCACAGCTGTTGGCTGCTCAAAAAAGCCCAAAAGGATGCCGCGCGTGGTTAGAGACAGACACGTGTGAGTTAGTTTTTGGTTTCCGTCATGCAGTATCATAGTATCATCACCAAAACGCTACACGGAGCACTGAAGAGGCCCACCTTTGGCCTGACTTCTCTTAGGCACCTCTTGGTTTATCAAAGGTGTCGCACAAAAAACTCTACTGGTGTGTCCGCCTCTGTCTGCTATTACCAGACAGGCATGACTGGAGAACATTTGCCTTACATATCTGATGTTGGACCCTCATATTCCAGCTATGTCATGCAATCTATCAAGCCTAGGGTGTCGTGGCCATCAAGGCACACATTCACACATGAGCAAGGACATCTACTCAAAGAATACTGTCAATAGCTCACCTCAGGGTTAACCTAACTTAGGGCCCAAAAGTACGATGTAATAATCATTACCCTCTCGGTAGGTTTGGACTGTAAAGCTGTCCGGCTGAATCGTCATAACTCGCAAGCTTGTCCTAGGCCACCTTTTTCAACTCAGGGAGGGCTGGTGTTCCGCCGAGGCGGTTCGCATCCCAAGTTAGGAAGAGGTGTCAGAACGACCTCACGCAGTGGTTGTTGTTCTGAGCCTACGAGGTTGGACTGCAGATGCGATCTGTTAGCATGGGAGGTTTGAGCTACTGCTAGTGTATTGAAAACACAATGATAAGTACTCTAGATACTTTTCTCTATTTGCATCTACAGCATCCTCCCGGACTTCTCCTTATCTGAAGTATGCGGAGGTTTGCAAAGAACAACGTGTAGACAGTATCTGCTGCCGGTAATGCTCCTGCTTGGTGGGCGGGGCAGCATGATCTCGAAGGTGAGGTCTTGGAAATGATCACTGAGAGGGTTCTCATTGAATTTTCGCGTCTGGCTGTAAAGAAAGGGAATAGCGGAAGGAAGAGGGGAATTGAAAGGAAGTAGGCGTAATTGATAAGGAAAAGGAAGTGGCGTGGGAAATACTGGTATGCTGGGTATAGAAGATGTTCTATGGGGGGTTTTAGAATCCGAGGACGTTGGAGGCGACGGTGCTGAAGGTGGGCGGTGGCTTCATCATTGATGACAAACACGCCCACTCCCTGCTTCAATAAGAAAGACGACACTGGGATTTCAAAGTTGTCTTTGCGGCTTTGAGCTGTGCAGTAGTAGCTACTGAGGCGGAGTAGATATATATTACATGGACATATATTCTGGATATGAGTGGGGAGAGCAGTGCTTACGACAGCAGGATATCATAGCCATCCTCGTTGATCTTGACTTCTTCATTCCCAATGCCATATCTTCTCCTGACCAATTCGAAGATGACTAGACCTGCGCTCGTGGCAGGAGTCTGCTTTATGCTGTTCCACCAGAACCCTCTGAACAGCCACTTTCTAAAACCCCCAATACCCTGAGCTTCCGTCATACACTGGCGCCATGTTTCCTGGTAGGCGAGGTAATATGCTCTCATCATTCTTCCTGAGGACGGGTAGCGCTCGTATGTTCGCGCTTGACGGTCAAGCGCTTCGAGGCGCTCATAATGCCTTGTCTGAATTTTGTTCAGAGGATAAATGACGCCCTGCTGTGCAACAGATGCGGCGACACCTGCAAGCATGAGAAACCCAGGCTCGAGTACGTAGTGCGGTTTAATGACTGGAACATCATGGCGTGAAGTGCTTGGTGTGTCCCTGACCTCTGCCAGTTGCGTGACAACCCAAGGTTCGAGGGAGCCATAGTAAACGGCGACGAATTTGTAGTAGCTTTGCGCTTTCAAATATTCAAAGACACTGAAGAAGACTCCGCAGCCGAGGCTATCTTTCATGAAGGATAAGCCCCATCCAGCGAAGACACCTCGCATACCAATTTCTCCCAATTTTCCCTTTGCATATGCCCACATGCTCTTGTTCTCGTAGTGCTTCTCACGCTTCTCGAACCTTATTTGGAGAGCGTCCAAAGGGGCGGCTATCAAGCTTTGAATCCCTCCTGCCGCGTAGCCGGCTGCAAAGGTGGCCCCGGGTGAAGGAGGTGGAAATACACGTTTGGCGGATTGCGATGAGGGTTCGTGAAGGGCACCAAGGATCTGAAGGTAGCTGGTGTACAAGATTGCACCAACAGCTGCATTTGCGAGAAGCGGCGGAAGGACTTGCTCAGGAATGAACCGCCAACCATAGGTCTTGACAGCATGGGTGAGAAGACCCGGAGTAGTAGTCCGCCATGAGAATTCTCCGGATTGGATCCTGGGGTTGATTGACTTTGCGTAGGCCTAGAGAGGCGTAAGTCGTAACACATTGTCAGAGGTTCTCTTTCCATACGAGGTAGTCAACTCTTGTTCGAAAGAATGCTTTGACAGGGGCTCTAAAATAGAAAGCTGCACCTCTGGCAATGAGGGCTCGACCTCCCGCTGCCGTCGCACCAGTGGCAGCATTGTTGCTCGGTTTTCTTCGGGTAGTTTCATCGTCGCCTCGAAGTGGAGTGGAATGAAGAGCCCGGGAGTCCATTGGATCGATGACGGACATCTGCCGGATCAGAACGCGCCATCATGGATGGCAATTGGACATGCTCAAATGCATGCACTGTGATATAAGAAGTCGTGCAGCACGTGGCGCCCTTGGGTGTCGTTGGAGCGTAGGAAATCATTCCCATTGTTGTTCTCTTTCTCTGGCGGTCAAGTCCTCACGGTATTTAACTATTGTAAACTCCGCACCTGCCTTACTCGTAGAGCCGCCCCGCGGCCATTCTGCGCCAAGACCTAGGCAGTGGCCTCTTTACGCGGAGAAAGAATAAACGCGTTCAGTAATTGGATATGTCAATCTTCTCTTCCTTCAACTCTCAAATACCTTGGTCACAGGTTGACTCAACCCTGAACTTCTCTCCTTCCCTTCATCCTTACCTCCCATTGCTTGTTCTCTGGATGTTTGGATCCATTCACCGTCCCTAGAAGCACATCCGCAGCAAACCTTGCGATGGCGGAAGATCAGATTGTCATCAACGCGACCACCTTTTTCGACCGCCTTTCACGATTCTATGCTTCATGGAAGGCAGACAAGCGATCTGGTGCTGACGCGCTATTTGGAGGGGTGGGCTCGATCGTTGTGCTTGCAGGCAAGGCCGAACAAGAGAGCTCCTACCAAAAGAACAATGCGCTACATGTAAGACGATGATGGCTTATCTCGAGCATCTGAACAGCGTGGCTTCTGCTTGCAATATCCCTCGGCTGACTTGTCTTCCAGTTCTGGCTACTTGGATATGAGTTTCCAGCGACTTTGATGCTCTTTACCACGGAGGCTTTCTACGTTGTGACCACTGCCAAAAAAGGTGTGAGAATCTAGTCATCATCATTGTTACTAATTCTTGCGCTGACCGCTGAATCTTAAAGCGAAACATCTTGAAAACTTGAAGGACGGCAAGATACCCGTTGAGATACTTGTCGTAACCAAAGATCCAGAGTCGAAGACCAAAGCGTTCGAGAAATGCCTGGACATCATCAAAGGTGCGGGCAAAAAAGTTGGTACAATCACAGCGAAGAAAGAGCCCACTGGTCCATTCGTGGATGAGTGGAAAAAAGCCTTTGGCGATTTATCTAAGGAAGTGCAAGAGGTTGATATCTCCCCAGCTCTATCGATCGCTGCATTTGCTGTTAAGGATGAGAATGAGCTGCTTGCAGTAAGGACTGCCTCTCGGGCATGCGGTGGACTTGTCACGAATTATTGGGTCGAAGAAATGGCAAACGTGCTAGACTCTGAGAAGAAGATCAGCCATGCCGCTCTGTCACAGAAAATGGAGGCAAAGATTGACGATGCGAAGTTCTTTAAGAAAATGTCCAAAATGCCATCAGACTTCGACACGCAACAGTTGGAATGGACCTACGGCCCGGTTATTCAAAGTGGTGGAAAATATGATTTGCGATTCTCTGCAGAGCCAGACAACGAAAATCTCCATTCCGGTACCATCATAGCGGGCCTCGGATTGCGATACAAGACCTACAGCTCCGTGGTTGCGAGAACGTACTTGGTGGACCCAAGTAAGTCTCAGGTAGCTAACTATAAGCTTCTTCTTGCTGCTCACGAAGCTGTGTTGTCCGAGATCAAGGATGGAGCCCTTGTCAAGGACATCTACAACAAAGCCTTGGGGGTGGTCAGATCCAAGAGACCAGAGCTCGAGAAGAATTTTGCAAAGAACGTGGGTGCGGGAATTGGTATTGAGTTGAAGGATTCGAGTTTTGTTCTGAGCGGGAAAAATACTCGCACCCTGAAGGATGGCATGACTTTAAGCGTCACCACCAGTTTCGCAGATCTAACCAACGACAAACCTCAGGATTCACGCGGGAAAATCTACAGCCTTTTACTGACCGATACTGTGCGAGTCCCGTCCCGAAACGACAAAGTTGCAGTCTTTACCAAGGATGCTGCTTCAGATATGGACTCAGTAGAATTCTACTTTAAAGATGAAGAAGAGCCGACTCCCAAAAAAGACAAGTCGAAGAAGGCAGTGGCCAGTTCGATTGCAACATCGAACATCAAATCTGCGCGACTTCGAGGAGCTGATCGAAAAGATGCCGGCAAAGAAGTGGAGGAATCCAGAAGGCGGGAGAATCAAAAAAACCTTGCCATGAAGAAGCAGAAAGAAGGACTCGAAAAGTATGCCGAGGCTACCGGTGGCCAGAATGGCACGGCGCAGAAGCAGTTCAAGAAATTCGAGTCTTATAAGCGCGACAATCAACTTCCACCCCGAGTCAAAGACATGATTGTGTGGGTCGACACCAAGGCGTCCACTGTCATTCTACCTATCATGGGTCGACCTGTACCATTCCATATCAACACCATCAAGAGCGTTAGCAAGTCTGATGAGGGTGAATATACTCACCTCCGTTTCAATTTCTTAGCTCCTGGACAGGGCGTTGGAAGGAAAGATGATCAACCTTTTGAAGATCCCCAGGCGCACTTCATTCGATCCCTAACGGTAAGATCAAAAGATACAGATCGCCTGGCCGATGTCGCGGCTCAAATCACAGAGCTCCGAAAATCCCTGTCTCGAAGAGAACAGGAAAAGAAAGAGCTTGAAGACGTAGTCGAACAAGAAAAATTAATCGAAGTACGAAATAAGAGGCCTATCAAGCTGCCCGACGTCTACGTACGGCCTGCGCAGGATGGCAAACGAGTTCCTGGTGAGGTGGAGATCCACCAGAACGGTGTGCGATATACCTCTCCAATGAGAAATGACCACGTTGATGTCGTGTTCTCAAACATCAAACACATGTTCTTCCAGCCTAGTGTTGGCGAGTTACTTGTCATCCTGCATCTCCACCTGAAAAATCCGATCATGATCGGTAAGCGCAAAACAAAGGATGTGCAGTTCTACCGCGAAGCCACCGATATGGCCTTCGACGAGACAGGCAATCGAAAGCGCAGACATCGCTTCGGGGACGAAGAGGAATTTGAAGCGGAACAAGAAGAGCGGCGGCGTCGGGCCGAACTTGATAAGCAGTTCAAGAAGTTTGCGGAGCAGGTCACTGAGGCTACTAAAGAGCTAAATATCGTCGCCGACGTGCCATTCATGGAGATTTCCTTTTTTGGTGTGCCTTTCCGATCGAACGTTATGATGCGGCCTACTACCGACGCTTTGGTGCAATTAACAGAGCCGCCATTCACGGTCATTACTCTAGAGGAAATTGAGATAGCACATCTGGAACGGATACAGGTATGACGTTCTAATCAGGAAATGGGATGGCATTCACTGATCTGTCTTAGTTCGGACTCAAAAACTTTGATATGGTGTTTGTCTTCAAAGATTTCCATCGCACGCCAGCTCACATCAACACAATTCCTGTGGAGAGCCTAGACGCAGTCAAAGATTGGCTGGACAGCGTTGACATTCCCTACACTGAAGGACCTCTGAACTTGAACTGGGCCACCATCATGAAGACGGTGACGGCCGATCCGCATCAATTCTTCGTCGATGGCGGCTGGACGTTTTTGAGAACGGACTCGGACGATGAAGACGCCAGCCAAGAGAGCGAGGAAAGTGCTTTTGAAATGTCGGATGCCGAATTGGCTGAAAGTGAAGAGAGCAGTGAGGAAGATAGTGAATTCGATGATGATGCCAGCGCAGACGAAGGAGAGGAGGACAGTGAAGAAGAAGAGGAAGGGGAGGATTGGGACGAATTGGAGAAGAAAGCCAAGAAAGCGGATATGAATGGGTTGGAGGAGGATGAAGATCGGGGCAAGAAACGGAAGCGTTGATTGAGTGATGGATACTGTAACTAACTAATTAGTGTGCTGGTTCTCTTCCGGTACGGCCAGCTGCTTGCTAGCTGCGGGCAGATGGTTAGATGCCGCAGCCTCCAACGGACATTCCGGGGATTGACCTTCCGTTCTAGCGCACAGAAGAGCAGATACTACGTGAAGAACATCTTCACTGGTCACCCTCCTCTCCAAAAAAGAGCATATGATCAGACGGACAAGTCTGTTTCATGATTCGTGAGTGCATATTGTTGCGGCTGGAATCAGTATCTGCACGTGTTAAGAGTCTGAATGGCGACTGGGGGTTTCTATATGAGCATTTTAATGACAGCCCCCCCCATCTGCTCCTTCGGCTTTGGATTTTTTTCCCGAATCTTGACGCCGTCGGTCAGGCCTTCACTGCTAAAGTACCTACTACCGTAGTACGGTATCAGGCAGAAGTGATGTTAGCATGGTTCTAGTAATAGCTTGTTACATGACAGCGGCACATGGATGTTTCGAAGCTTCTCTGGTCGATGGCCACAGACATCGGCCACAGCAGTACCGTTAACCGTTCAAAGTTTAGCTGTCTGGTTGGGAATCCCTTCTACTACAGTATGAGGCAAAAGTGTTGTTAGCACGAAACTAGTAACTGAGAAGCGTAACAGGTACTGGACGACATGGCTAGAGCAGGATGGGCTAAGCGGTATGGATAAAGATGATTTGTGTGGGTGGGCATAAGAAGAAGCTTCTGGAATGGGGTGTAGAGACGTATCAGAACAGTCATTATTAGCACCATGCTAACAATACTTCTGCCTCATACTGTAGTAGAGCAAGAGTACCAGCGCTATGCGAACATTATTTCTGCCTGATACCGCAGTACAGAGGTCAGCTGGCGATTCACTAGCTAACTAGTTAGGCAGAATCTAAAAGAATACTATGTATGGTCTGCTTTGGATTCGTTCAGCCTTGTGCCCCTAAGTCAACCGTTCTCACCGGTTGAACGTCCTCGGAACGCAGTGCGGAGGCCTTGTTCCTCCAATTGGAAGGACGGAAGTTAGGGCAAAAGGCGGGAGACCTTAACTGGGTAACCTTAACTGGGTAACGAGCAGTGCAGTGCAGGCTTGGTACGAATTCTCCCCGGTTACCTCTAGCTTCACCCGGTTCAGATTCCCCACCACCCCATTCTCCCTCACCGCGATTGCCTTGTCCATTGAGGACCAGCAGTAATCAGTGGTTCGTCATGTTGCAAGGCTATCAGATATGGTCCATGAGCATTTACGACGACAGCTCTTGTTGCGCACTTCTTTCGATCATGAACTGGGATGTTCACTCATCATGATCGCGTGCCAGACTACACTTGCTTTCATTCCAGACCTTCCATATCCTGCATACCTGTCGCGTCCAACAGTCCACCTTGACACCGGATGACTGAATAACGAATATCAAGCAATATACCTCGCTCTAAGATGGAGAATAGGGTGGTCCCGACTCGATCGGGTGTGCAATACACGCCCGAGCAATGGGCCAAGAAACGAGACATCATTACTCAGCTTTACGCAACAGAAGGAAAGTCATTGCGGGAGGTCAAGGAGCACTTGCGAACGAAGCACGACTTTCGACCCACGTACGTCTGGTTTCCCGTCTACCTTGCTATGGTCAGCTACTTATACTGACTGTTGATCAAGCGATCGCATGTACCAAAGAAAACTAGCGCAATGGGGTCTTGAGAAGAAACATAAAGCGCCGGAGATGAGAGCTATACTCCGTATAGCCAGACAGCGACAAGCAGCCGGTCAGCACTCCGTATTCAGGATCAGGGGTCGTCAGATCGACATCGAGGAAGTCCTCAGATACTTCAAGCGGAGAGGCGAGGACCCATCCACACTGGACTTACCAGAATGCGCTCCCCCCCACACGATTACTGTTGAGACACCTGCGCCATCACCACCACCATCATTGCCACCACAAATGCAGTCGTTCGGGTCCATTGACGATGAAGATAATCCCGATGAAACCCCTTCTACTACATTGGATCAACCTCTGATCCCATACCCAACTCCTGAAACCGAATATGCATTCCTTTGGGCTTCTGATTCCTCCTCAGACTCGTCGATTCGATCCGACTCAGTCGTGTCTACTCCAGTCGTTTACTCGGATGGCCAGGTGACTCTTCAATTGATTCCTGACAACCCATCTTTGGCTATGCCAATTGATGCGACTCTCGACTTTCCATATGCACGATATCTCCTTTACTGGACGCAGCAATTTCTCGGGCACATCGTGCCCCCAACATTTTACTCTGAAGATGGAGCAAGCCAAATCATCTTCAAACCTTGGAGGAGAACACTCTCAACCTGGGCACGGGCAATAAGTGAAGGTCAGGAGCTGATACGAAGAGGTCAAGAAGCCGAGGCCGATAAATTACGGAAAAGAGCACTCGCTAGTGTCAGGAAGCACATCACGAACCCGTCTCCAATCACCTTGTTGCGCTACTTCGAGATCATCTGCGCCCTCTGCGAGTTAGACCCACACTTCCTCGATGTGACCCTGAGACACGTCTTCGCCGAGGCTGGGAAGTACCTATATGTCAACCATCCCATAACAGCGTTGACCCGAATGTTCCTGGATCCACGAGCTAGACCATTCAGGGGGCCACTCGCCCAACAGGGTATATTCAAGTCGCTTGCTATTCTTCTCGAAACGTATAGACCTCGTCATCCTCGTATGCTTTACATACTGGACAGCCAAACGCAAGCTCATCTTGATGCTCAGCAATACGAGGCTGCCATTAAATCAGCCGAGCTGTACCTTCAGCGTGCAGAACTCATTGTGGGCGAAAACTCTTTCGAATCATGTCAAGCGTGGCGCATGCTAGGAGATGCGCACATCAAGCAGAATCAGCTTGAGAAAGCTGCTACGGCATATCACAAAGCCTTTACACTTCAAGCACATCTGACATCATCCAAGTATCGCCCTGCCAAAGAGGTCAAGAAGGATCAGAGCACTATCGGTGTCAGGACGCAACGTGGCTTGGCTGATATCGCTAAGAGACGGGTACAATATCCCCAAGCGCGACAACATCTCGAGGTTGCCTTACACATGGCAAGGGAAGCCTTTGGAGAAGATGATGTACTGGTTCAGCTGGTGCAGAAGGACCTTGTCGCCCTGAACGTGACGCAAATGACAGAAGCATTTGCCATCATGCCTCCCAACATTTGGCCTATTACCAACCAGAGGCGCGAGCCGCAACTTGACAATACCCTGTGCTGACGACGACGTCTTGCATGGCCCGACTGTACGGTTATGTGTTCATGTTCTTTCACATCTACTGAGGACCGATGACCTCTATTCCGGCGTGCCCAGTAGAGCAATTCTTGTTTCCCGCTTTCGACGCGATAGAACCGCAGCAGTATTCACATACTCTATTTAATGATGATGGAAGGACAAGCAATTGCACAACTCTATCTTCATCTGCATGATTCTTTGCTGTGAAGTCTGTTTTCTCTTCGATGTCTAACTCGCTGGAGCTTCTTATAGCTTTGATCAATGCTGGCTCTGAGAACATGGGGAAATAGAATTGTTCTTGACCCTCGGCCCATTGTCCTCACCATTCCTCTGCCACCCCAGCTACAGATTTATGGTTTCTTTACCATGTCCGCCATTCTTCGGTATCCCTTGTGCCCTCCATCGGTTAGAAGGTGGCTGATGGCTTCGCATGATATCAAGTCGTCTTTTGGCTGCTATCGGTTGCGACCCAATGCTTGCCATCAAGGGTAGTCGGTTGCTGAAGATGGAACATTCTACCTTACGACCCCTATGAGGGGTTTCTTCGGAATGTACCCGAGCATTCCTTCAACCTTGTTATGGAATGCTTGTTTGCATACATCTTCTTGTCGATGATCGATGGAACTTCTGAGTTGTTCACACCTTATGTTTCCGTCTCCTAATGGTACTGTCACCTGATAATTTTCACAACTAGAGCAATATCTGCCACAAATTGCGTGCTGAGGCTCGAGAGGAAAGCTGTAAGGAGACTGTATCATCATTACTGTAGATGATGATTGCCCACAGCGTACCTGTGGAATCGCATATCAGTCTTCTTCTTGTATCTGACGCAAACACTTCCTTGCTGTGCATGGCGATGCAAGTGTGGGAAGTGGCCAAATTGCTCGGCGTGAATCTCGAGAGGTGAAGAGACGGATCGAGAAGAAGAAGAGAGATACTTAAAGACGAGTGGGTAAAGCAGTAATATACCAAGCTGCCTGCTCCGTTATCAAACCTTTTCGCTTTCTTATTACTCTGTCTATTCAATGTTCTCTCATTCCTTCTGTCTCGCTTTCTTCGGCCCTGGCCCTGGCTCCCCATGTCTCTGCTGTTTCTTCCTCTACTTCCAGCCCGGCTGGACAAGAGAGATTGTATGCTCGTGATTCATGAGATCCTTATCCTCTTTGCCTCGCCCACGGGGGCGCAGGAATGAAGAATTCATCGGTTTGCTCTTAAAACGAACGAACAGACGCCATGTGGGGATCGAACATATGCTGACGGATGTGGCGGGTATGATCGTTGAAGTGACCTTCACCCCCCCCTTCAGATCGCATTCTCGAGCCATATCATCCGGTCCGATCTGATCCAAATCTGCCTGCCAGCATCCAGTTTAACCGTCAGTGCCCCCGGCTGAGGATTGACTTGCCAATAAGCAGCTTCCTCTGCGTCCCTGTGCTGTGGCCTTGGAAATTCTCTGTGTCAGTTATTGGCATTGGTTTCCCTGTTCATCGATTCCTACTCCCTCCCTTCCCATCCTTATCCTCCTCCTGTAATCCACCTCCCAGTTATATCCTATCAACTACCCCTACAACCAGCCTAATTCAACTGTAGCAGTGGTGGCAACCACACCCCCTCCCATCCCACCACCATCTCGCACCAGCCCAGCCCAGCCCAGTCCCAACTCAAACAACGACAACAACAACAATAACCCGAGCTGATAACCGATCCCCAACAGTCCAAAAGCCCAAACCACATCATCAACCCTTCGCTCTTAAATCTCCACCCCTGCTTCTAGCACGTGATATGTGACACGTGACCATATATATGGTTGCTTGAAAGATGCAAGGAAAAGAAGAAAAAGCATAAAAAAAAGTTGCAACATAGTGTAGTACAGCGCAAGCGAGCAAGCAAGGAAGAAAGGAGCTCTCGTCTGCTTTGGCGTAACCAGGGGGACACTAATTAGTCAGTCAGTCAGTCACTCAATCAATCAATCAAGTAAAGCAAACCGACTTGGCTAGTTACTGTAACTTTTAAAAGGGGACTTGGAATGAGCCACCGCCCTGTCCCTGTCCCGATCCTGTCCTGTCCTGTCCTGTTCTGTCCCAGCAGATCTGGATCAGGATCTGGATCTGGATCAGAGAAGTGCAATAGGCTTATTGTGCGCCACGTCTCTCTCTCTCTCTGTGTGTGTGTCTGTCTGTGTATCTCATGGCCAGTAAGTTGGATTGAGCGGAAGTGGGGGCTCGGATTCCGTGGTGGCGGGGTTTGTTTTTGCAATACGTGCTTCGTCTCGGCTGGATGGATGGATGGATCAGTCGAGAGCGTGGAAAGGGGAGGTTGGGGGAGGAAGGTTCCTGGTGGGAGGGAAGTTGTAGAAATAGAATAGAATAGGGACGAGAGAGGGGGAATGATGGGTGGGATCGGAGGGAAGGGGGAGGGGAAGGAGAAGCGAAGGGAAGACGATGAAGAAAAAGACATCACAGGCCACGAAGGAATGGAATGGAATGCCATATGAGCCTTCCCTTCACTTCCCTTGTCGTGGTCCTGGCCGCAGCCATAGCCACGACGGGTAACGCAAACCAACCGTTCCCATCAACACGACGAAGTGTCGCCAATTTGTTATCAGCTGGCTCTATTGCCGGTATTTCAATCGCAAAAAAAAAACAAAAACAAAACTGTTTTATCTTCTGACAAAAGTCCTGCTTGACGAAGTGTTTCGTCTCCTTTCGTTTCGCTCATGCTTTTCACCTGCCAGTAATGCATCTCCCAAGCAAAGTTAGCAGTTAGCATGCAATGCCGCTCACCCTGAAATAGATGGCTGGCGTGCTGCTGCGGGAGGTAGGAGAAGTGGTGGTATCTCGGTTAGAACAACCGACGCCGCCGCCACCAACACCGCCACCGGAGGAATAACATCAGGGGAAATTCCGAACATGACAATACAGGTTGTTGTCAGCACCTTGCTTCTAGCTCCGCCCTGAATCCTTAAACTCCAGGTTCTAAACGCAGTCATTCATCGCTCATAAAAACCTTCATCATAAATCGACTCTTAACTTCCACCCCTTGACATTCCCTTCCTGAGCCTCTCTCGCCGCCCACTCTTGCAAGATCGCCATACCAAACCTCACCGCCTCCACAACTCCCGTATTAACATCCAAGGGCAAGAAATACGTGTAATTGCCCCTCAAATTCTCCGCCGACAAGCCCTTCTCCAAGACTGCCCCCGGCCCCGAAGCAGCTTTTACGCTCAGATCCCTCGCCCTCTTTTGCCACGTATCCGGGAAGTCCTGCTTCAGAACCTCAGGGCTCAACTTTTGGTATCCGTCCAGCCACGCGCGATGGAGGTCTTTGGCATTTTCGATGAGTTCGGTGCGGAAGGTGGTCCATTTTCGTCGCGCTTTGTCGGAAGCGGATGAGGAGGTGGCGTCCTCGTTGCTGGTGGTGCTGCTCTTAGTGTTTCCGTCGCTGCTGGGTGTGGGCGCGGAGACGGTGGCGTTGAGGTCGTCTGTCACTACCGGCAAGGGTTCACGAGCGAGGCGGTCGAGGTCGTGCTTGGAGATGGTTTGCCGGCAGACAGCACCGAGTTGACTGACTAGGCCTTGCAGATGCGGAAAGGGCATCGAAATGCGATGGATGAACACGAGGTAGGGAAGGATGGTGCGCCAGCCGGAATCGCTGCCGTTGTTTGCGTATGATAAGGCGACTTGATTGAGCATGAAACAGAGGAGAGCTTCGACGTGGAGGAGGACACCGTGTCTTTGGTCCGGCATTTCTTGATGAAGAAGGGATTGGCCTTCGTGCTTGAGTTTGCGGCCGAGTTCGTAATACTTTGTGTTGAAGGCTTTCCACGCACGGCGCATGTCGTCACGTTGTGATGAAGCCGAACCCAGGTCGGTGGGCGGAGATGTTCGATTGAACGTATGTGGTTTCTCGGTGCTACCAGGTGTACTCTGCCGGGTCATGCTTGCGGTGGGTGTGCGTGCATCGATACCATCAGATGATTCCACTCTGCGCATGGCTGTCGTTTTGAAATCCTTCTTGGGGGTCGAGAAGGCTGATCGAGGTGGAACCGGGTTGTGTACAGAAGGCGATTTGAAAGCAGATGGGACAGGCGTAGTTGGTCTTTCTGAGAGGTTGAGTGAGGAAGGCGTAAGCTTTGGACGTTTAAGGGGCTGTTCCGATGGTTGAGAAGTGGGGCCTTCTTTCTCGCGCTTGGGGGTTGCTTCATTTGGAGTCTTCATCGTTCCGTTGACAGCTTTCACCGACTCGTGCTTATCTTCAGTAGCACTTTCTGACCGGGGAACTGGCTTCTTGCTCCGGGGTGCGAATTTCAGCAGTGCTTCCACACGCTTCCTATTCCGTTTGCCATACTTCAACACAATGATATGGCGTTGTCTTGGACCCGGACTGGATGTTGAGGCCCTGCTTCGCGCACCAGGTGAGATTCTAGCCTCCTTCATATCAATCTGCAGAGAGGGCGAGAGATGTCTTTCGTGGTCGGTTCGAGAGATGCCCGTCTTTTTCGATGCGGACAAGGGTGAGCCTCCCGGGCCGGGTGCGGTGAGAATGGACTTCACAGAGTCGCTTCTTTTGTGGTTCGTCGTGCCATTTGGCTCCTCCTCTTCATCCTCATTGTGTGCCAGCAGATCTTCTATGGAGGAGGGAAGAGTAGGTGAAAGAAGGTCCGGGATGCTGGTGATGTTATCTGCTTCGGCGGGTGGAAGTGTTGGTGAGAGTAGCGAAGGAACGCGAGTTTTGTTCGCGTTGGTTGTCCCTGGTACAGTTGTAGCAGATGAGCCCGGTGATCTTGCTTTCACGGGTGACTTTGTTCGAGCTCTTTTTTCTGGTTTAGGAGACTTGATATTGGAAGAAGCATCCGCCACGTCGTTGAATGATCGCTTTCTATCCGGTTGCCTCTTGGGTGAGGAGCCAGCTGTTACCTTGCTATTCCTTGCTTCGCCTCGAGACACCCCGTTGACCTGCGAATCCTTACCGCAGGACTGCAGTTCAGCGGCGTGCGCCATACCCCCTGATCGGTTTGCTTCTTCCTCACCTTTACCTTTACTTTTGTAATCGGTCAAGGATATCTTCTTGCGCTGACCACTCAAAGACGGTGAGTTGGACGTGCTGGGATATGTCTGCTGTGGTGAAGGGTCCTCATCAACCAGGTTTCCCTTCTCATCCGACCAACCTCCCACCGCTTTAATTAGACTTTGCTCCCCGTCTTGATGAGTCAAGAAGCTCATGTACTGTAGTGCTTCCTCCTCCTTTGCGAACGGAGTGCCGAGATACCAATTGCTAACAAACCGCGAGTTGTGACGATAGGGAACATCCGAAGGAACGGAGATTAGGTACGGAGCTTTGGGCAGGACGTCGTCAATGAGGTGCTTTACTTGCGCATCGAGGCGAGATACTTGAAGCTTGGTATTGTGAAGGGGAGCGGACTTGTTACGCGGATTCGCCGTTGGTCCTCTGTTTGTGTAAAGACTGTTTGCGCGTGACATGGCAACCAACCGTCAGCATATGAAACAAATCAGTCCTCCCTCGAGATTGGGATGCAATGCCTAGATGCTGGTTTGAGAACCTGGCGTGTGATTGAGGCCAGGTTCAAGAGACTATGGTATTATTTGCTGTCGCAGGCAAGTCCGTTCAGAGCGTGAGCGGTTTGAAGTTCTGCAGGTATGTCTGCAATCTGCTTCGTGCTTCCATAAGCAGTAACGAGCCATATAAGGTCGTGCAAAGAGATGTTCAAGAGCGTCGCTTTTCGCCGGCTTAAGTGAAACTTAGATGTGCCGCCACCAAGGTCGCCCTCGTCTCTGGTTTGTTTCTTGCATGTGACGACAAGCTCCAGGGGGCCATACGACCCGGAAAGAGTGTGTGAATGTCGCCTAACCCATATGAGATCTCGAATGAGAGTTTGTTTGAACAGAATGGCTGGTGTACAATGTAGGAGAGAGGGACGGCGGTGTCGCACGGGAGGGTAGGGGCGCGGTTCCACCCAGGTCGAGCTTGTACGTTCGGACAGGGCGATTTCTGAAGAGTCGTACACGAGTTTCTCCTGCGAAACGTCTGAGAGAAGCAGGTGGACGAACAACGCGTTCGAGATCTACAAAAATTCAAGGGCAGGAGGCTGGCCTCGGGTGAGAGTTGGGGTATGGGTATGGGTACGGCTATGGGTACGGCTATGGAGGGTTCGCTAAGCAATCCGCCTACTCCGCGCAATCAAGCTTTACATACTGTACCGCACCTCCGCTGCCAAAGCTAAACTCTACCGGGCCTGCTGGAAGACGCATCTCTTCAAGTAAGCGGATGAGATAATCCAATGATATGTCTATCCCAGCTGCTTGGGTGATGTAAATGCCTTTTCTCAATAGACGTCTCTCGATTTTGAAGGCAGGACGCTCAACAGAATGTCGTGTAAATTTCTTAGCTCTATGGAATGCCGACCCCGGTGCCATGAATTCCTCCAGGAAGAAACACCGTCGCTATGCTTCTGATCCTCTCATGACGAGAACGAAACCGGGAATCGCTCGCGTAACCGAGGCCCATAGTAATAAAGCACAACTGGGCTGGGAGCGATCAAGATTGCCAGGAATCCAAACACGCTGGTCCCCCATCCGTAACCAATCTTCTCAAACATCGTCGAAGCGAACAAGGGTGTGACACCCCCCAAAACACTTCGAAGCACTGACCCAGCGGCGATGGCGGATGCTGCGTATTGGGAAAAGGAGTCGATGAAGTAATTCTGTACCGTGTTGATCACCATGACCTGACCTATGCCGTAGAAATACAGTGCAGAAACAGGAATGAGCCAATGAAGTCGGAAGGAAACAGTCCATGCAAACCAGAGCAGACTGACCGGAACCAGCACACTTCCGATATTGGTGAGCGGTAGTCGATACTCGGGGAGCGCAACGCCCTTGTTCCTGGCCGTTAGTTTGTTGTAGACATCATCGATGCGCGGGACAAGAAACAAAACACTTGTGAGGCCTCCAAGTCCGATGAATAGATAGAGTAGGCCGACATGCTCAGTGGAGAAGCCATACCCTCCAGCGAAAATGTTTTGCATTTGCGTATATATCGTGTACGTCGTGGAAAAGATAAGTGCTTGGTAGCATGAGAGCAAGATGACGACGGGTTGGGAGAGAATGATAAATGGCCGTTTCAACGATGTCAGAAGCTTTTCGCGCAGCTTTCGGTCATCCTGACCCTCATACGTATATGTGACCTTGTTTTCTTGCTCCAATCTAGCCTTCTCCTGTGCCAGTAGAATTGGAGCGTAGGTCTCCCGAAGGAAAAAAATCCCTATCAAGGTGTTGACTGAGCAAATAATCAAGATTACCCAGTAGATCCATCTCCACCCCAGTCTCTGCGCGATCACTCCTCCGAGTATTGGACCAAGGACAGGACCTAGCAAAGGGCCTAAAAGATACCAGCCATAGATTTCGGCTCTGCCTGACGGCGGAAACATGTCGTTGATCGTGCCTCCTCCATTAGCTATACCTACGCTTCCAAAAAATCCAGAGAGAGTGCGGACGGTGATCAGAGTAGCGATGTTTGGCGCCAGCGCCGTGGGAATTTGAAGCAGGGTGAACACAGAGAAGCAAACGATGTAGACAACACGCCTTCCTAGAGTTTCCGACAGTGGTGCGATAATCAGAGGTCCAAGGCCAAGCAGAACGATGTAGCCTGTGTTCGTGGCTATGACTTTTTCTTCTGTCGTGTGAAGAGACAGGGCTATGTTTTTAATTGCTGGGTTGTATACTGAGCTGGCCAAGGGACTGAGAATGCTCATGGCCGCAATGATCGAAACGTTGAAAAGCCGCTTCTTACGCGTCCAGGCGCGAGGGTTCCTCGTGTCATCTGGGGCGAAGTCAAGATGGTGATCGGCGTGGTTCCTGTCTTCGCTGCTATGTTCCAGGAGCGGTGACTCCTCGTCGAGATGGCGAGGCATTGTGCAAGACGGGAGGCCGTCTGAAAAAAGCCTTGAAGGCTACAACAACATAACAGTAAGACGAAGCAAAGCGTCCAGAGAAAGGCTGTAGCACCAAGATAGTAAAGAACAGAATGATATTGTCTAAAGGAAGTTTTTGAACAGAATGGAATGCCTAGAGAAAGAATAGAGTTGTCGTCGGAAAGTTTCAGATTTCAAAGCATCATCGCTTGCGAAAAAACATCCCCGTCAGAGCTTGCTCAGACAAGGTTAGAACCATCTGGTTGATGGGAGCCAATGTACTAACCTGATCGGGTAGCGGGTACCATCAGCCAAGGTGTTGAAATACAAATAATTGCGAATGCTGAAGATTCCTCATCACCAATGTGTCAAATTTTATTGGCCTTCTGGATATTGCCCGCCATACTGATAAGGAGAACGAATTTGGACCCGCGGTAGTGCCCGAGTATGCCTTTGCGGTCCAGTGAATACTACAGAAATCTGCACGGACAGCACAGGCGGCTGTACCATAAACCTGCCTGTCTTAAGATGATGATCGTGAGGTTTTTGAACTTCTATCGTCCAAGCGCCACTTAGGATACCAGCCTTTATCAAGATCATTGCCGCGGCATGTCTGCAAGTACATCGCGGTGTGTGTTTCTGGAGAGGGCACCGTGATCGCAATCGAGCAACCCAAGCTGAACAAAGGAGAGGGCATCGAATGCAGAAGGAAGAAGAAGACGACCGAGAGAAACAGGCTCACATGATAATTTGGAGTTCCAGACTAATTAGGCTGGAAGGAGGATCAAATCTCTCTGCATAGCATGGCAAGGAAGGATCCTCTTGATACGAACTGGCTTATCGAGACCTCCTGGCCTATCGAGACCTCCTGGCCAATACCCAACCAGGTACGTCCTGTGCATGAACGATTACCAGCTCTAGCACAAAACCGAGCATATGTTTTTGTGGAGAACAGCACTAGATGCGGTGTGATCCAGGGGCAGCTGCACGACAGACAGACAGACGTGACTATGCATCCAGCGAAGAATGCTCAGGCTCTAAGAGGCCATGTCAGAGCGCCTCGTTTCAAAGCCAAGTCAACAAAAACCGGAATAAGCATCGACAAGATCTACAAGCCAAGGAATGCGGCAAACTATTACGAGGTTTACTAGTATCATCGGCGATGCAAAAGCAGATAGCCCCATCGCTGCTGCCACAACCGCAGAGGGAAAATCCTCCCATGGTTTCCCGTCGGTGCCTGATATGCGTCCTCACGCCTCAGTCACACCGCATGAAACAAGGGAAGCGAGCATAGTCAAGGTAACACATAGAGATCTATGATCTGCCTTCCTTTGGGAACTGAAATCAAGGTCTGCCACAAACAAGCGAGCCATTCACAATGTGGCATGGCATCCCCCGGCGCCGCCTGACCCTTCAAGCCGTCGCTATGGAAGAGCTGCTAACTTGGAACGGTTAGGGATCAGATTTCCAGTCACGCTAGCTTCGATGTATTCGGTATTACGCTCTGTGTAATGTTTCTAATCACCTTCCGAGGGTGGTCCGCCACTTGGGGGGTATGTGAAAGCTCAAGGTAAGCATGGTGTCACTCATGCAGAGGTGCGGAGAATAATGGTCAACCAGGATATAGCGGGTGATCAGTCTGAACAGGGCTTGATTACACGGATATCATCGTGATCTGGAAGTGCGCATCGTGATTGAATGCAGAAGTCAAATTGTAGACTTTTGACTAGTCGGGTGTAACATGTTTAAGAGAAAGGTACCATACACATGAGCTAATCAGGCAACAATTTTATGTTTGACGCACCGAGGTACATTGAAGTCTGTCAGCTGATTTCCGAGTAACATGCCGGTGTACTGCCATAGTAGCCAAAAGCACCCGTTCTAGCAAAGTGAGAGGTGTCGATATCTTCAAAGACCTGCCGTGTGCCCCCACAGGATCTGCAGGTGTCATCTTGGAGATGGGCGCGATTTCTCCTCCGTACGGTAGCTCAACCCTGTACTGCTCGATCTTTGAGCGGGTCCAATGTGGTCTTGCCTTGCCTGAAGGTCAACATCATCCTCATCCCCACTCGAATAGTCGCTACCATCGTCCTCACTGTAGTCATCATCATTGTGATAGTCGTAGCCGTCATCATCGTCGCTATATATCGGATCCGACTCGTGAGGGTCTAAGTCGGAGCCTACCGAATTGTCATCGAGCCGTTCGTCGCTGCGGACAATGGATCTTCGGAAGGCCGTTCGGTCACATAGTGAAGCCTGAGGGCGCGAGGGAGTCTGCATCGACTTTGTCTGTTCAGGCTGAGTCCTTCGGGTGCATTTATCGCCCAGATTCATGAAAGCTGCCGGCGATGAAGCTCCCGCTGTGCCCTTGTTTCCAGGTGACTTGCTATGCCTACGGCGTCCGCATTCCCTCTTAGACGCTCTTTGTCTTGTTTCATCTTCTCTCGCCGACCGGCACGCGTTGTCTGCCATGTTCGCACACACGAGGACTCTGAAAAGTCTCGGCTCCCCAGCGGAAGTCTCCTTGTCTAGCTTGAGTCGTGCCGAATGAAGCAGCCGCTGTGCTAGCTCCTTCTGGGAAGACATGATGAAGTGTGGAAAATGAATTGAATTTTTGTAACAGGGAAAGGTAAGAAGGTGGGCGAATGCTTTCTTTCGACATAGTTGTGATGGGTTAAGTAGCGTTTATTGGACCATTGCATACCAGAGCACAACCTGCGTAAGCAGCATCAGAAGTGGTCTGACCTCGGGAATTGATGCTTGTATGGGGAAAGACTAGCATTCCCTTGGCGCTGCAAGATGTGAGCTCAGGCTTCTTCACGGTACACGCATGCACCCTGGCCCACAAACACCTTCTTTGCCTTTTCAGTTGCCGCTGTACATCCTTGGCCCCACATCTTGCCCCAACCTTCTCTCCCCTGAACTGTTGTCAAAGACAGATTCGATAACTTCCATGTTCCGTGTCCCCAAACTAGTGGACGTAAGAACGTGCCCAGGGATATTACTATTGTGCATGGTGCGGGTCTGCAAGCGAGGGGGACAATCCCAGATTTTCATCGTGGCTGATCATTCGTGCGCAGTATCAGACTGCATGCGCGCAATTCTCGCCTTTAGCTCTCTGTTCTGTGAAGTGAGATTTTGGACTTCAAACTGGAGTCGTTCCATGTTGGTTATGGTGAGCGAAAGTATGTCCCGTTTGCTGAGTTCTGTGCCGCTCTTGCGCCGAAGAGAAGGCCTCTCACAGGAGTGATTGTTTGGCAGGATTTCCCTCAACTGTTGGATCTTACTATTGATGTTCATCCGGTATCGTTTCTCAACTTTGCTGTGAGCATCCTGCCTTAATCGGTCCTTTTGGTCTGCAGGAGTTGCTTTGAGTGTCGACGGCACGTCATTGATCGGACTTGTTTGGAGATGACCAAGATTCGTTACGGTCCTGGAGGCTGCTTCGATTGTGCAGCTAGGAGAATTCTCTGCATTGGTAGATGCGAAATAATGCGTAGCATGTATCATAGACTCTGCTTCACTTGATCCGCTTCCGTGGCTCGAACCTGGAAGACTACCATAAGCCGAATCCGCAACCGATATCCATGCCGAGCCACCTGGAGTTGAAGGAGAAATTGCATGGGAAAATGGTGATGGGGTTAGGCGTTCACCAATGCTTGAGAGGTCTCCATAACTCGAGGCCCGCGCGTTTGGATGTCTACATGCGAAGTCGAGATTCTGGCCAAATTCCTCAGGTACAGGGCTGCCAGAAGGATATGCTGATTCGGCCTTGCTGACCACAGAATCCCTGTGGCTCGGGTTTGAAAAGTTCGATTGATTCCAGTCGTTGGGATCCCACACGTCGTGAGGTGGAAAGGTGTCTATGGCCATGGCCTGTATTCCGGGATTGGAGTAGCCTGGTTGTGAGTTCCAGTTTGGTAATTGCCAGACATGATGTGAAGTTGAAGCAAGGTTAGAAATGCGATTTGCAAAGTTTCCGCCACTGGTTCCTTCTGCCGGACGAGTTCGTAGTGAGTCGACGGTCTGGGGCATTGCACCAGCGTTGCCGTCATGTAGATTCGGAGACGGAGCACCACGATTCTTGCAGGATTGCACAGCCGGCTACAATCAACGTCAACCACAACCACAGTAAGTATAAGAAGGGAACTATATACTGTGCAGCCCGAGTCTTGCAAGCAACCAGCTGACACCCACATCTCATTGCAGTAATCAGCCATCAGGTCACAGGGCGCTAGGGTTGGAGATACGATGTCTGCTCAAGAACCAAGACTCTGATCGACCACAGCAGTAGCTACAATAACAGCGGAACACGGTGCCATAAGCTCTCCAACAGAAGACTCATGGTGCAGCAATGCGGAAAAACTAATCATTAGAGAAAGGAGGAATTCACAAAAAGATTTTTGCGTCTTGGTACTTGACTTGGGATCTCCGATGACGAACGGGTAAACAATGATGAAAGCCGACTGGGATGGCAAACTATCAGATTTACTGGATGAGAGCAAGGGTCCGTTCATGCCGGTGAATGTGGTGATATGCAGACGAGGCTTTTTTCGCAAAGAGTAAAGAGCGGCAGGGGGAACAAGGCAGTCAGTCATATTGCCTTCATCGCCGATGAGCTCGTATCTGCCCACAAACTAGGAAATGCATTTCCAGGCAGGTATTTTTCACACTGAAATCGGATTACGAAGCTAAGCCACAAACGGCATTAGCTCTCTGTGCACTTCCGCGGAGCATTCCGCTTGGCACCTTGAGCGTCAAAGTGAAGTTCAGTTGTTACGATTTCATCCTGTTGTGGAAACTAGCAACGCTTCTACTTCGACTTCGGCTTCTTCCCCATCACCCTGCATCGCTTGCCGCGCCAGCAAAATGTTCGGTATGCTTCAAGCTCACAGGCTGCTGTCACTCAAGCCTGAATTGTCCAAAAGAAGTCATGTTCATGCACCACATTTGCTGGCCTGTGAAACGGTAACACCAAGGCGTGTGCAAAATTGGCATTCAAGGTGTGAACATGCTACGGTGTGCAAATGGGGCAATGCATTGATGCTTACTGTGAATGGTCAAGGACATAGATAAGACAATGTCGGAGTCCTGCGGTTACTACGGTGCCATCTCGCTAGAGCCTCACATTTCATTCAAATTCATGGTTAGATCAAGTGCCATCCCACTGGACCTGCATGCAGAGCAGTATGCACAGGCTTAGGAGGTTTCGGTGGGTCGTCCAAGAACGTTCTCTGGCACAACGGACAATTGACGTGCCAACCTCTATACCATCTGTCCAAGCATTCTTGGTGATAGATATGCAAGCAGGGAAGCTGTCGAATCATGTCTGAGCCATTCAATCCCTCGAGACATATCGCACTGCAAGTACGCAGTCAGATGGCGTTCTGCTTGCTGGATCACTAGAATAGAGCTCACCAAGTATATTGCATGCTTGCCAGGTCATCAGTGGTACTCCTATGCTTCTTTGCCCACTCTTCCAATGTTTGGGCTTTGGCAGAATTTTCAAGCCGGTTCAGTCTTGCACTCGCTCCTTTTGACTCAGCCGTCCTTGCAGCTTCGATGTCGCGGGCGGCTATGCATCTTCGCAGCCAGAAGCAGAAGCTATTTTGGTTAGCAGCCCGCAAGTTCATGTTGTGACTACTTGCATTAGAACAACAATGAACACTACCGTCACACTAATCATCGGAATTGATGCCATATATCCCGGCGGCGACTTCTGTGGTGGCTCGTTGGCTGCGCTGTTGGGTGGGGAGGAGATCCTCGAGTTCGCGGCTCTCACAATCAAGCCATCAATCCGCTGTCCGCAAAGCAAGGCTGCCTGCCAAGGGGCCATCAACTATAGTGGCCCCCTTTGATTTCAAGGTTAAATCCATTATCTCAGAGACAAATGGTAGGGCTCCTCTACCTCCTTATGGCGCAGCGATCTGCAGTATGCGGGTAAAAGGCAGAATGAGTCACAAAATGTTCTGTTCGGCAGCAGCGGCAGTTGTGTTTCCAAGTACCCAATTGTCACTTACTGCAAGCCGTGAAGACACGTCTGCATCGAGCCCGTGGCTGCAGCGAGCAGTGATGAAAGACTGGCAACGCAGCTTTAGCCATATTGCCCACTTTAATCGACTGCGGAGACATCAGAGCCAGGACAGCATGATGAACAAAAGCAGTAAGGAGGTTGGTCAGGTGGTACTCCTAATGAGCTTTGGCCACGGGCCTCTCAGGCCACGTAAACTTACCTCTGTGGAACAATAAGCAGGATGAGAATACGAACGAGGGCAATTGCAGGCAGTGCTTACCTCAATTGCAGGACAGGGCTCTTAACGCGTAGTTACGTAGTATTCCTTTTTCTACTGTAGTGGCCTGACCTCATTCAGGGACATTTACAATTCTACGGGCGGTGGCCAACCAGTCAGTCAGTCTGAGAAACTTGATCCTTACAGCTAGTAAGTAAAATCAAGTCAGGTCTTCAGGGCAACGTCCGTCGTCCGGAGAATCAGGAATTCAGCACCCTGTCCGGAAAGTCCAAGGTTGCACTGCGATTTACTGGGTAGCTTAATCTCCACAATTTTCGCCAAATGGTAAAGCGTTCCAGAGATCGTTACGGCATCTCAAAGTGTGAGCTCCGAATCCCTCTGCGCCAAAAAAAAAGCCACCCCGTAAGGTGAGCAGCGCCTTCCGCTGAGCGTAGCCAGCCATGGAAGGGACATCGTCGTGGAGATGCCCGCCAACATGCGACATGCGCTCTGCATTGTGACTGATGCTAGCGCATGCGAACCAGTTCGCACCGTCTGCACCGTTCAGTTTGCCTCCGGTGCATGTGAAGTCCCATAACCCATTTACTGAAATCCGCATAACTTGTTCTCTTTCCCCATTCTCTCACATTCCAAGGACCAGGGGCATTCTCCAGTGGATTACTCCGTATATCCTGCAGACCTAGCTGACGCGCCCAGCTACAGCGTCCTAGCTCTTCCCAAAGAACAGGAAAATAAAACCACCCACACACAACACTGCAGTGCACATCACCCCTTGCCCCGCATCCAGTGACCGAGATTTCTCCATCTGCACTGCAATGATCGACCCCGCATTTCACGATCCTATTAGCGAAGTGGTCCCGAAAAAGGAGATGCCCGAGATGCCAGCACTGCAGCATACTACGTACATCGCTCTGCCAGTGGGGTTTGAGCAGATAAGCGAAAGACGATTCAGGTTCAACCTTAAATTTTAGCGCTGTGATCGAATTCTACGATCACCTACCGCTTTCTCGATCTGCTTCTACCGCGGGAGAGAGAGAGTAAGCAGTAAGAAAGTAGACTTGATCATCAAGAGCGGTAGGAATTGAAAAACCCAGTATTTGGATTTTCAACCCCTCTGATGCTAGGGGTCACCTGGTTACGGTGCAACATCCGCAATATCGCTTTGGGGAAATAGAGTCTGCTTCCCTTAGGCGCAGATTTGGAGCAGTGTACGAACTGAGCATGAGATCTGAATTGCCTTCATTCGCCAGTTGGCCTTTGGGGTCATGCTTTCAATTGTCTAATGCAGAGACTATGCCAGAGCATAGCGCTCGGTTCAGTGAATTCTTAAAAGTTGCCGGTATTTTTTCATTCTTCTACAATCCCCACACAACAGTCTGCTATTGAAAAACACATCTACCAGTTAGGTTCGAAATCTAAAAGCGCTGTCCATTACAACATACCATATCCTAGAGAATTTCTCATACACGCTTGCCTAGAACATGCTTTTGAGCCCTTCTTGAGATTCCGAAAAAGAAAGCCGCATGATCATCTAGAGATCCGTCTTGATCTTCTTACATATCTCGAAATCTTGCGTGCAGATCACTTTCATGGTGAGATTTGAGGACTTCCTAAAATATGTACGTAAGTTACACGAAGATTTTCTTCAGGAAAATGGCCTTTGGTTTTAGTGCAAAACGGTGCCCGGTGATGAATTGACACAGACTGCTGTCAAAACGCTGTACTACCGGGGAGACAAAAAGATTCGTAGCTCGGCGCTAGAAACTCCATGTAAAATTACATGGTCACGTAAATGAGCCTTACTGTGGTGAGGATAGAGTGCTCGGAATAGTCCAGTTGGGACTAGTCCGTCTTGTTTGATTCAAGCTGTCCAACATTGACAGGGATGACCCCACAAGATTGACAGGCCTATCTGTATTCAGAACGTTCGGAGTGGCGAATACTGGCGCCGAGCTACGAACACTTATGCCTCCCCCCCAAGTAGTTTAAAATCTAAGTTACAGTTTCACTCCATCACAAGATACTAGCCCACCTTTTCGCTTCGCTTATCAGAGATGCACCGCATATCTTTATCGCAACAAAAACCCCCGCACTTTGACATCAGTCAACACGAGCGCCAAGCCGAAACCGTGCAGGAGAATCCCATACTATCGATCAGCAATGCACCCCAGAGAACTGCCTCCCTTGCAGGTGATTGCGTAAGTTAGCCGATCTTCCCCAACCGGGGTGCCGACGAGCCAATCAGCAAGCTCTGCTCCTATCCATCCACATCTGCCTTGGTTACTCCAAAGCAAAATCCCTCGAATCGATATTCGATGGCTCCCTCTCTCCGGCGCAGCTGCTGCATTCGTCGTCAGATTCGCAGCCATGGACCTTTATCGCTGATATAGCCACAGACATTGCGTCTCGAAAGCCATCTTCTGCTTCTGCTTCGTCATCTGAGCAGATGGCGCTGTCGAGATCGTGGATCGTGGATTGTGCTTGTGCTTGTGCTTGTGCTGCTTTAAAGCTATTTGTTAACTCCTTGTTCTTCTCTTCAACAGTTGCGCTCTGCTCCCCTTCTCGTTGGTAGCTTGCTTCGCATCTATCTTGTCGGCTGCTGTTGTTGCAGGATAAAGCCCAGCGTCGTTGTCCCCATGATGGCCCTGAGCTGTGCTGATAGTCTCGTTGCCACGAATTCTCTGCGTGTGTTCAAGCATGATGTGTGCTGAAACCCTCGCATCACCAAAGAGCATCCGCTGCATGGCTTTCTCCACGCGGCAATGCTTTCGCCAGTCAGCTTCGCCACCGGCATCGTAGGAGACATGGTACATTGGTATGCCGGAGGCTTTGCTCTGATCATTTTTGATTGGTGTTGTGTCCCCCCGTACTACCTCGTTCACATCTACAGGTGGCTCCGACACCTTAAGCGACAGCTGTTCCTTGTCCAGGTCTTCATAGGTAGACTCGTCCCGAGCGAGCATCGGCGGCTTCGAGAGTGAGGAACGTCGGCGGGTAAGGCGCGTTTTCTTTGGACTGTGGATGGGACAGTCTTTGCTGTTGAGATGGAGCGCATCAATGTCCGGGCAGAAGTGGTCTTGCGCTATATCACGGCACAGGTGGCCACAGATATATGCCTGGACGAATTTGTGTTGGTTTGTGGTCAGGCCGCATTTTCGACATTTGGGTAGTTGGGAAAAATCCTCTGAGGTTGGAGATAAAGGATGGTCGAGAGAAGGTAGGGATTCTGGTGAAGCTGGGTTGATGTTTGCTTTCCATTGGTTCCAGTTAAAGTCGTTGTCTTGGGCTTTGTTTGGAGTTGTTTCTGGGGTTGCCAGATGGAGCGAAGGCCTTTCTGAGACCTTGTATTCATGCTCGGGAAGATTTTCGAATGGAATCATTGCGTCGTAAACTGTCATGTTGCTGGGACTCGGATTAATGGGTTGTTTCTTGTTGGCGTGAAGTGAGAGCAAAGGAGATGTTGCTAACCTACTATTTATCTATTTATGTTTATGTATTTATGTATTTATATTTGTCTTGTGTAACCATCGATCCCACCGTTCTCGGTGCTCGCCACTTCTCGCGCAGACTTGGGATGGTGGTCGAGGATAACTGGATGTCCATGGGACAGTCACAAGCGTTTCCCGCCTGTACCCCCCAAGAGTCTTAACATGGTCAAAGCTTTATCCTGGCCTGCATATCAGGCCATCAGGAAGCCATAACGGTGGTGGCTAGCATCATCCCGCCGACCAGACCAGTCCATAAGCAGACCACAGCAAGTCTTGTATCTATTTCTTAGTAGCAATAGAAAACCAGACCCAGGTATCAACGAAAATGAACAGGATTGATTGAATATCTGCTTTCCACAACGTTCAATGCTGGCGAAGGCTCCGGAAACATGAGGAGCTTGCCACCATAGCAAGATGGGTGTTACGAAATAGCTTATTGATGCACGGGCCCCATGCGGGATCCCTGCCCGGGTAGAACCATGTTGCCCCAACATTTGATAATCTCGATCATGGAATAGAGGAGAAACTATGCCAAGGAAAGGGATACCTGCAGGTCTCGACTGATATATGAGTAGCCCCCCAATTCCTGTTCCATTGAGCATGAAGCACACACAAGCTGCTACTATTCTAAACCGTCTTGATTTGAAAAACACACCTGAAGAAAGTATCGACTTTAACAGCGGTCCATTGACTCTTTTGAGATTGTGACCCGCAGGCCACAGCTCTTCAAAATGCCCGTGGACGATCTGCTGGAATGGGCAGCAGAGACGAGCCGCCATGGCTCAGGACGACCCAGTACGTATACGTCAAATAAATCCACAGACGAACCTCCCTCGTACACAGAATATCGGTCAGTGGTTAATCGACCTCCATCACCGGCTCCAAGAAAAGGTCGTCTGGCAAGATGGCAGGACGTGGGCCACTGCGCCGCAGCTTGTTCCGGCCGCTGTAGTGTGCATGCTGCGGAGCAGGAACAACAAGAGGCGCTCCACGCTGGAGATAGCTCTCTTCGAGGTGTGGCGGAGGCGTTGCAGACACAACACAGGAGGCATCGTGGTAATGGACGACCCAAATTTCAGAGGAATGACAGCAGTCAGAATTCGCATCGGAGCTCGAGTCCAATGCCCAGGACATCTGCAGGAAAACAGCGGAAAAGTCGACTTGATCTGGCACGGGAGGCGCTCCTTAATGGTAATGTGACAGTTGCACGCGCGATCGTGGCGCAGGAGCTGGAACGGCTGGGTATCGCTGAAGACAAATGATGGGAGATGTTCGCACTGAGATTGCACAGGAGTATGGTGTCACTTGTTGCAGCGCGGTGTTCAAAGGTCGTTCGACAGAAGCATTTAGGGAGTGGAGGCAAGGCTGGAATAACATCCTTCTAGTGTTAGTATCCGTATGAAAGGCGACTTTCCGTCATATCGCCACATTTACGAACTACGTATCAAATACGAGTCTTTTGCCTTCCTCGTTCTTTTCAGACATAGAGGACTCCGTCCATCGTTGTTGTTGTTGTGATAGGTGTCTTTGCTCAGCCTACCTGATAGAGCAACAATGTGTAGCGCATGGATGATTAAAACTTGTATTCGACCGCGTTGGAGGCATTCGCCGCTGTTATTGGGCACCTCTGTGACACCAATTGGCTATGTGCTCCAATCATGCCGCTAAGCTATGTCGGTGAGTGGGCTCCAATCTTCAGTGTTATGCAAAGCTTCATTGTGGATGAAGAGTACTTGTTCTTTCTTCTGCCTGGCGGCTGATTCTGCGAGCGCAGATGACCAGGGCAACCAGCATCGCAGCTGGCAGGAAGGAAGACGGGAAGGAGGACGAGAATGAATGAATGAGGAAACGAGACGACCCAGCGTGCCAAGCCTCGACCTACTACGTACTAGTACTAGTTAGTACGTAGATGATCTGGTCATCGGAAGTCGCCAGCACCAAAATAGCAGCAGCCTTCTCCGTCTATCCAACTACACATTGTAACCGTCTACTGCAATCTATCTCGCAAAACAACGGAAAAGCTACTTCGAGCTTGCACATGTCCGATGAATTTCTACTCAAGAATGGTACATCAAGGTGATGTTAGGTTCTGCTCGAGTGGTAGCTCTACACTCCCTTCTAGTAAAGGACATTTCTTCCCTGGCATTCCATACTACTGTTGTTGCATTCGTATCCCTTCTATATATGACCTACACCATCCATTGATCCTTTCGTACATTTTACGGTTCCCTCCCAAAACTGCACACCAACCAACAAACACAGCCATGATGTATATTTGGTCTGCTCTATTTGCCACATTTGCATCTTCAGAAAACACATATATGTGCTCCCACTGCTCTCACCCATCCAGCCGACTTAGCCATTGCCTTTCGACCGCGACCTAACGCTCTATCATCGTCCTTTTGAATTTCAAATAGCATATTCATCAACCGCAAGATTCAACTCGCCTCAATCAATAATGCATTTCACAGCCGCAGCCATCTCCACCCTTGCGACACTCGGCTTCATCTCAGCCAGTCCAACACCCATGGCCGCTCCAGCTGACCTGGCCGCTCGAGCCTGTACCACCATCCAACCAGCCTACATCTCCTACTTCGAGAAAGCCACACCAACGGAGTCTACCTCTGGTTTCGGCAATTACCGTCTTGCCCGCACCGGCGGCCCGAACTCCAACACGATTAAATCTGCCTTTCGCTTTGACAATATCCCTGCCGGGGCGACCGGTTGCATGTTGCAATTTCGGCTTGGCGCCGGTCAAGAACCTGCGGTTGGAGCCAACGATGCCTCTCTATTTACGGTGGAGGGCCAGGTGGACGAAACGACGAACTGGAACAACCAGCCCATCAAGGATGCCCAGGTCAGCAGTCTGCAATTCCCAACCACTAGAGCACCAGAGGCATACGAGACCATTGTCTATGCCAGCACCTGCCCAGAGAGTGGTAGTGTGAGCTTCTTATTGGAGGAGAGTGATTGGCAGCAGAATGCTGGTTCGATTGCTTTCCGTCAAGGTCCGGCCAGCGGCTTCTCAATGATATACAATTGCTAGATGGAGAGGTATGATCGACCGTATGGGGAACTGTTAATGTGTCTCTTAGCAATCAATATCTGGCTTCGAACAGTGGGAGATTAGACTAGAATACGGTTGTGTGTATGTTCCAGAGATTTCGTTAATAACTTTTCATCTACATCTTTCTTTGCCTAGAATTTTAATCGAGTACTTGGGAGTGTTGATATTGCTTCTCCAATGGAAATTGCAAAGCGCAATCGACTAGTCATCGAGGACTGTTGCAATTGATTGACTCGTAACCTACGATCCTAGTGAGTAGTCGCCTATGAAGCCATGGAGTGGAGCCGAAGAATGATTGACGAGTCTCACCAACCTCAAGTTTCCATGACTGGCGCTGGTCTGGTGTGAAGTAGGCAAAAGCGCCGAGTTCTTCTTTGCTGATCATTTACTTCAAGGGGGGGACCAGCACAAGCTTTCCAAGACATCTGTATCCGATGTCAGGTTAGATGACCACGATGGACTTAGCCCCCTGTGACATACTGCTGCCATACTCTTTACACCAAGATCCAAAGGTTTATATCTGTCACAATCCTGACAATATCAGGCACTGACGTTGAATGATGTGGCATTCGATAACCCAAAGATGGTTGAGACGAAGAGCAAATAACAACATCCTATTCCTTGACACCCTAAGCTTCTCTCCTGTGAGCAGTGTAAATACCCGGGGGAGAGTTCCATCCTGTGTTCTCTGCTCCGTCTTCTGATTTGTTTTTGCTTGCTTCTCAAGAGCGCTCTTTGGATGATAGGCAGCGTGTCAGTGTTATCTGATGGCTTTCACGCGCTTTGTCTTCCCAATTCGCTTTCTACTATGAGGTTTTTATTGCTGAAACGGCGGGTAGGAAGCCTCTGAAGGCCCTATTTCGGCTTTGGTGGCCTTTGAAAGTGTTTCAAACTGATCGGTTGGGGTGCTTCTGCCACGTCTTGCATGACGCCCGGATGCAATAACTATGGTGTAGGAGCTGACCTAGGCGGAGAGAGGTCTGATCTGTAATCACACCACTCTCATTCCTCCATGGTTCCATATATCTGTTCACTGGAGTCAGTATAGTGGTATGTGGGATCTGGTATATGATTGGAGAGACATTGAGAGATGTCCAGCTAGAGTAATGCGGAAGATCAGCAGATGGTACGGGTGAGGGAGGGCTGAGGCCAAGGAGCAGAAGCACTGTCTCATACATTCTGTCAGCATGCGTGAGTGCATTCACAGAAGGCAATGCGCTTAGTTGGGATCAGTTGAACGTCCAAGAGTGACCACTTTTCGGTTATTCCTCCTGCCAATCTATACCCTCGTCATCAGAAGTGTGCTATACCTTGGGAGCCATGAAAAGATACCCTAGCGCCTCATGACATGCTAAATCTGTGCGCAGATTAATACTGTACAGTCAAAGGAGCCCTTTCGCCCCGAGAAGTTAGCAGCATCCACCACCCGCTCCTCTCTGTCCACTTTTCATTGCATCATTCAGACCCAGTGTGACTGTCTTTTGGGGTGCTCCGGCTTCCCTACCTCCACCCGTCCCATATCCCTTGACTCCACTTCTTCGATCGTTCAGATCATATTTCCCCGCCTCGATATTCTGATACACCCTTTCCGCCACTTCGAGGAACGCTCTCTCCACGCCTTCTCCAGATTTCGCACTCGTCTCGACATACCGCATCACACCCTCTCGCTTGCACCATTCTTCGGCTTCTTCCCTGGTGACTGCTCGTCTGTTGTCGCCTGCCTTGTCTGCGAGATCGCTCTTGTTGCCCACCAGTATTACAACGATATCGTCCTCTGCGATTTGGCGTAGATCATTCAGCCACCCCGTTGCTGACTCGAAGGTCGAGCGCCGCGTGATGTCGAACACTAGCAATGCGCCAGATGCGCCTCGGAAGTATGATCTAGTGATGGACTTGTAGGTCTCCTGGCCAGCGGTGTCCCAGAGGCTGAGCTGAACATTCAAAGTGAGCTTGACCCGTATGAACAGAATCCATTCGATAAACTCTGCCTACCTTCATCTTTTTCTGTTCTTGATCGCCCTTTGCCTTCCGCTGTGGCCCCGGACTTGTGGGTCCAGACATACCGCCAATCGGCGCCGACGATGGATCGTTGATGTGGAGAGCAGCATTAGCAGGAGGACCAACTGGGACGATGCGCGACCCGAACTCGACGCCAATGGTCACATCGTGACTGTTGACAAAGCGACCTTCACAGAGTCGAATGGTAAGGCTAGACTTGCCGCAGCCACTGTCACCGATACAGACCAGCTTGCTGATGTAGTGCCATGGTGGAGGAGCTGGCTCGGAGGAGACTGGCATGAAGAGGTTGGGAAATAGGAGAAATAGGATAGTGGAGGATGCAGGTGGCTGTGGCGAGCTTGAGGTTCTGGAGGCAACGAGGTCACCTAAATAGCTTCAAGGTATTTCAAGATGCAGTAACATCATCAGCCGGCATTCTGGTAGCTGAAATACTGATCCCGGCATGTCCTGCAAGATGTAGACATCTAGTAGCGTAGTAGCGTAGTAGCGGGACATTGTGGAAGTCCACATCCATTGTCCGCAACCGCAACTTGGCTGAGTCATTCGAGAGGTTGAGTTTCACCGCCGCAACAGGCAACACGCCAAATGCATCATCATACATAGCATACTCTCATCCATATCAAAGTTTAATGCTCATCACTTCTACATACTCACACAAGTGTGCTGTTGATGTGCCCACGTTGCACACCTACCACCTACCGTGACCATATCGGTCACTTGCCAGCCCGTTCGCCTGAGTACCGACTTATCGTGTGACTGAACTGCAGTGTCCGCACTCTGCTCGACATCTACTTCAGGCGCCTGCGGGCGCTCGAGCGACAATGTTCTCGGAGTGTAAGCTCCTTCTTTTGTAGAAGAAGTATCACTGTGCCAAATGTCTAACTTCAGTCTAGATGCCTCCAAGTTCCTGGCACAATCACAGTCGCGCCTCAGCTTCGCCGGAACTGATCGGCCAGCACCAGATCGATCGCGAAGACAGAACAACCAGACAGGATGGCGAGCTTCAGCCGCTTCGAAACCGTACATTTCTAGGATCGGCAATCCGTACCAGCCATCCTCCTCACAAGTCTCTGGTTTTCCCTTCTCGTCTCGCCTGCATCCACAGCAGGCCCCGCTCTTCTACAGTGCAACCGATGAGTTCAGAGAGAACAATGACGAGGAGGAGCATGAGAAGGAGCTGGCAGACTACTATGCGTTGCAGAAGTCAAGACGGCAGCTGGGAGGGAAAGATCTGGAAGAATCGTCCGAGCTAGAAGATGAAGGGAGCAGGAGCCTAGGTACTGGTGATGATGGACGGGAAACAGATGATCGAGGCTTCGGAAGGGGAGGAGGGATCAGGAGCTCGTGGAGAGGTGACTACAAATCTGGGAGAGGTCGGGGCAAAGATGTCGACCGGATGGCGGAACAGCTAGAAGCAGACGGCAACGACGGACGAAGTGAAAGAAGCAGTCGAAGCCAGGCCAGAATGGTCGATGTTGGACTTGAAGACACCATGAGAAGCGACCTCGATGATGACGAACCCCTGCCAAACTACATGGATGATCCCCCTTCGATACAACAGTTCGGAAAGCCGCTCCGCGCGTCGCATCCACGATTTGGCGTCGACTCAACAGTCTTTCCTCACGAAACAGACCAGCAGACTCTGCTGGAACATCCCAGACCACCATCCTCGTCCGGTGATGATGTTCCTGCTCTCATGGCTCAGGTAGCTGCCGACCCACCTTGTCATGACGCTTTCTGGGGCCACCTCTACCTGCTGTGCCTCGCAGCCACATTCGCGACCTGGTTCCTGGTCTGGCTCCACACCAATGCTCCCAAAACTCCCCTCGGCGACACGGTATACACGACTCTGCATAGATCCTTCCACCTCTTAGCGATTTATACCCTTGTTTCGATTTTCGTTTCACTGCTGTGGTTAGCGGCATTGCGATCGTATGTGCGACCTGTTGTTTACACCATTCTGATCAGCGTCCCCGTCATCCTCTACTCCTTCTCGTTCTACTCGTTCGTCTCCAGCTTCAAAGGCACCCGGTCCGCATCCAGCATACAGGACACGGTGATGAGATGGACCGCCTTCATACCGGCAGCCCTGGCAACACTCTGGATCCTCTGTGTCATTCGAGGCCGTCACTCCCTTCACAAAGCCATCTCCATCCTAGAATTCGGCACCCGTATCCTCGCAGCCAACTCGGCTCTTCTTGCACAAGGATTCGCCGTCCTCGCCCTCATCGTCTCCTGGACCTGGCTCTGGCTCTCCATGTTCACGCGCGTCTTCCTCGGAGGGCACCTCTCCACACGTTCGTCGGTCGGCCGGTTCATAATCGACGCCTCAACCTGGTGGTTGGGAGCCTACTTCATCCTCATGTACCTCTGGACCATTGCCATGATCTTCGGCATCCAGCGATCCGTCACCTCAGCCACAGTCTCACAGTGGTACTTCCACCGCCTCGCCGTGCCCGCGCCCACAAGCCTAACAATCGTCCAGGCAGCCCTCACCCATGCCCTCACCACCCTCTTCGGCACCATCGCCCTCTCCACAGGCCTGAGCCTGCTCATCCGCCTCCCCCTCCTCATCCTGCCCCGGCGTATCGCATTCCTCCTAAGCGCAGCGACATATTCATTCATTCCCACCCCCGTCGTCGCGCTCATCAATCCACTAACCCTGACATACGCATCCATCCACTCTCAACCGCTAAGCACATCGGCGCGCGGTCTCTCACAGCTCCACTTCCTAGGCTCAACAGCAACCAACAACGCCGCAACGACCAGTCTCTATCCCAACACCTTCTCCTCCCCTCCTTACCATGCCGCCAGCAACAGGCGCGGTGGAGCAAGCGATGGCTGGACCTCCAACACTACCCCCTTGCTACCCTACAGACTAGCAAAACTTCTCCTCCACGCCACCCGCCTCATCATGTCCCTAGCCCTCGGCTTCGGGGGATGGGTCTCCACTGCCCATTCTCTCAGAATATCCGGGAGCGTGAAGGGTAGTTTGTACGCGTATATTGTCGGCCTGATTGCCGGCGCGATCGGGTGGGGAGTCTTGGGCAGTATGGAGGGTGTGCTTGCGGGGGTGGTGGATGCGGTCGTCGTCTGTTGGGGCAGTGAGGTAGGGAATCCGCTTGCTGGTGGGAGAGGGGAGGCGAGGTATTGTAGGGAGGCGGGATGGTTGTTCGGTGGTGAGGAGAACGGAGAGGCTGGGGTGGGTGGTGCAAGGGGAGAGGTTGCCCTACCGTGATTTTCGTCGCGCAAGTGACGGGGATGGATGGGATGGGATAGAAAATGGAAGTATTCAACCGCTCTTCTGAAAGGACATTGATGGTGGGTTTGAAGTATACTTGATTGATGAATCCTTCCCGACCGGGATGAGACGGGATGACACGCAATGGGTTAGGTAGCGTTGGTGTCTTGTCTGGTCGGTGGCATCGGGTTCGAGGCGCGTGCATGAGCATGGCGCTTGGGAGTCTATCATTGAGATAAGTGAGGAGAGTAAAGTGTAGTGGTCAGTCCGGGGACATGTATACAATATAACGCCCTCTGAACCACGTCACAACAAGCCTGCCAGCCAGCCAGCCAGCCAGCCAGCCAGCCAGCTAATCTCTCACATACACAACACGTCGATATACCCTATGCTTGCTTTCATCCTGTCATCCTGTCAGTACGCTGAAATAACGCCCATCAATCCTCTAGCTCTTATCTCTAAACATCCCCATCCAGCCATCCATCCATGCTATCAACTCTGTTCTCGTAACTGTCACCGATCCCGCTCTCCTCTCCTCTCATCCTACCCTTCCCTTCCCTTTTCTTCACCCCCACCACCACCACGAGCTGCCATAGCAGGAGCAGCAGGAGCAGCAGCAGCAGCAGCAGCAGCGATAGATGTTGACATCTGTACATCAAGAACTCCTTCGCAACCATACAGGCAAGCAAGCAAGCAGGAGAGCAAGCGAAACCCAGAAACCAAAACCCAAGAACCAAGTAACCAAAGTTCACGGCTAGCTGGCTGAGTTGAATGTTGTTGACTGGGCTCTGGACCTGATTAAGCATGTATGGTGGCGTCTGCGGTTGGTGTTGCAAAGTTTGTTTGTTTTTTTTTTCAAAAAAAAGGGAGCGGGACGGTGGGTGATGGACGGATAGAAGGGGGGCGAGTATGGATGCATACGGGGCGGTATCTGTGCTTTTTTTCTGAGAGAGGGAAGGAAGGAGTGGGAGGCTGATATCGTTTGATGATGGGCCGTCTTGGTCTTGTTGTCTAACTGGATGGGTGGGAAGGAGTTGATGGGGGTGGATGGCGAAGCTGATTTGGTCGTGGGCAAGAGAAGGGAGGGATTGGGAAGGGGGAAGAGTAAGAGAGGGATGGAGAGATGGAGCTCTTCGCTCTTCCGCGCTGTAGAACGATATGAAGGAGAATCGACCAAGGAGATTTCTTGACTCGGTGATAGTCAATGATCAGGTACTAGATTCGTCTCGATCAGAGAGGCTTAGCTGAATAGGGGATTCAAGCAAGAACTCAATAGTGTGGATGTAGACAGGGAGTGAGCTCAACCTGCGTATCACGGAAATTTTTTTGTATGGTGTCTTGCATATGTTCTCATCCTTAGCCAGCACCAACATACAACCATGAAACTGGCTACCCTGTATGCGCCCTGCTCGCCAATTGATAAAGGGAATACGGTGGTGATAATAGCTGCTCCTGATCTGTAATCAAGCTCAAAGGCTCTGGACGTGTTTTGGAGTTAACAGTTGATTAGGCGTAAATGGCTCAAAAACCGTACGAATTGGCAACCGCAAGCTTGAGCATGCTTCTCTGAAAATGTGCCTGCTTGTCGATGACATAGATTTGGCGGGATCACGGTATAGCTGATTTGCCAGGGTGGGGAGGATCCGACACCTTTTGCATCATCTTGCCTTCGCCCTTTTTGCCCGGAACTGGTTGATAATCCTCCTCCTCCTCTTCTCCCTCCCCCTGTTCCTCCTTCTTTTCTTCCTTCTTCTCTTCCTTTGGCTGCTCCTCTTTCTTCGACTTCTTCGGATGTTCCTTATGCTCCTTAGCCCTCCTTTTCCGATCCCTCTCCTCCATTTTCTTGATCGCCTCGTCCCTCTCCCTCAATCTATCCTCCTCCTGCTTCACCATTTCCTTCCAGAGAGTATCTCCATCAGATTTCTGTTCTCTCTCCACCTGTCTTGTATGCTTCTTGTGGTCCTTTTCATCGATGTACTCCACTGTTTCGTAGCGTCCCTTATCGTCTTTCGCATCTTGCAACTCAAAACCAGCGGAAGCGATCAAAACGGCCAGTGTCAGACCCTGGGCGTAGACTCTTGCTTGGACTAATTTTTGCGGGCCTGTCAAAGTTGGATGTCTCCCAACAATCGCGAATGCAGCGACCATGCTAGCTACCCAGCTCGCACCAACAATCTTGTATCTCTCTTCTTTCCCCCAAGCCATCGCTCTCTGCGTCCATGTCATGCCAGATATCTCAGCTTGTCTTCTCTCCTCTTTACGTGAGGCGTATGCTTGATCGGCAGGATTGCGAGATGCTTCATAGCTTCGCGATGCATGATCAGCAGCGATAATCCCGGAAAAGGTACCAGCAGATGTTATCAGGAAAGCCTTTAGTGGCAGGGTCAGTTGGTTAAAAGCGGGATAACGACGTGTTGCTGCAACCACTCCAGCGGTTCCAACAGCAAGACCACCAATGACGCCTATTGTGCCGCCTTGGAGAGTAGCCCTGATGAAGTATTAGGACGCCTTGTCAAGCGCAGCAATATTGACAACGACGTAGCAAAGACAATCATGGCGTAGACCGATGATCATATCGAGACTTTCTCGCATGGTACGTACCGATAGTGAGCAGCTTCTTCTTCTTTTGTGAGAAGCTTCATTGTGCAACCGTGGTAGCTCTCTCCAATAGGGGTGGTAAGATGTTGAAGTTGGAGAAGATCTTCTCACTCAGCTAGAGCATTGAGAGAGCTAATTAGTGAGCAGATAAGAGCAGCTGTGTGACCTGTAACGGCATAGCCGGAGGAGGAGGTTGGACGGAGTGATAAGCTCCCCACTTCTCTCTTCTCTCCGCACTCCACCCCCAAGAGCAAAAGCACAAGGGGTATCAGAATCTATTGCGTTTTATCCGATATTTAGCCAAGCAAGCAGAAACCTCCCCGTGCCGAAACGGTTGAATTTCGGTTAAAATGCAATGAATTCTGACACCCCTATGAGAGCAAGAGCTGAATGACATCAGTCTTGGTCAAATATATGATGAACATGTTGACCCAGAAATACTCAAAACATAACCACCTTTAGCATGCGAATCGGAATTTCATCTAGTCCTAGTGCTTGATTGCTTGATCGCTTGTAGCTCACTAGATCACTTTGTGGATTTGCTCAACTGAGATCGTTGACGTTAGGCGTGCTAAGTCTGAGCACCTTTATTAAAGCCAATACCCACACCGAGAGGTAACCATTTGGCTTCTGAGCAACTGGCTTTTCAGGCACCTCTCTTTCCTGGTCTGGCTCAGATAAAGAAATTTTATATCCAAGAGAGCTTGAAGGGCAGGAGTTGCAGGATCCACGTTGTAAGTCTGAATGAACTACCTTGTTTGGAAATGAGTTAGAAGGCTCTCCGTCTCTTTGATCTGTCATTTCCTTATGTCTCTCGTGATCTCGTGATCTATACAGCTCACCACGTTATTCCTTTAAGCATATAAATGCCCTGAATGTTGGAATTGGGTCAGCCAATCCCTGGCCGCGTATGTCACGTGACTGCGTGACTGCGCACATGCCACTCCGCCCAGTATTTAGCCTCTCCTCCTTCTGAGATAGATTCTGAAGGTAGATAGAAGTCAGTTCATCCACTTCATCACTGAAATGGGCACATCAACACGATAATGGCTAGCAAATACACAATGTCTGAACGCACCCTCACCCTTCACCAAATTTTCCACACCCCTGCTCCATATCCTCCATAGGCCAACTGTTCCCATTGCGGTTCATTATATGGCGCTCTCAGTCAGCGGTCAAAGTGACAAATGGGCATCCTCGTTGACCACCATAGCACGCTGCGCTAACGGTGGCGCTACAACCACCTGCCAAAGGGATGCCTGATGACTGCAAGCGAAACCCGTATATACTATCGCTGTTGAGACAGCTACAAGGGCGAAGTGGACACTTTGCCATATGCGGAAATCGATAATAAAGGCACAGGTTAGGAGCAAGACGCCGTACTTGTATAGCAGTTGAAGATGGTAGGTGCTGCGCTGATCGCCTGTGGACAAGGTGACGCGGACCATCTTCCGGTGGTATATAAAGCGATTCCATTCGGCGGGAGTGGTCAAGGATGTGATAACTTTGTTGTAGAAGAGGTTGAGCAGGAGAACGAGGTACTGGAGAAGATTGGCAAGTAGAATGGTAAAGGTAATGTTGGACATCCCTTTTCCAGGAGCCCCAATAGAAAAATTGTTTGCTTTGGATACAGTGATGAAGCCGAGACTCCATTTCTTTTTGGGAAATGGTGTTATATGAGAAGGGAGACTTAAAGATGAAAAGATTCACAATACCTAGGGCGATGGCCTAGCTTGAGGCTGGTAAGTGGGTGGACTAAAAATTCGGGGTATGGGATGGTTGGAACATACAGAATGTTGCATAAAATCCATCACTTTTTTGGTCAGACATTGAACCCAGATAAGCTATTTATCGGTCCTCTGAGGGCCGCGGTCTTTTGGTTCAACAGCACAGCCTACCCCGTCTGAACCCTTTCTCATCTCAACCAGAACAAACGATCCAAGGTCACCTTTTGTGTTCACCCTTACCCTCTACTACCGCAACTCGTTAAAGTACTGCAGGCAAGCGATCAAGCCCCCTATCTTGGAACGTAACACCTCAAATATGTGCAGGAGACAGGAAAACCCACCAAAGAGCGGCTCAGCACATATTGGACTAGACTTTCGTGAAGGCACAGCAGCAGCCTTTTATGTCGACTAAGACATCGACGCTTTTCACAAGATATCCCTCCAGAATTCGCATCTTTTGCCCTCACCGCCTTCCAAGTCCCATGTATTCTAGAGGTTGAGCAAGTTCCTCGGCCACTTTCCCTTGTACAGCACAACCTGAAGCACGCTTCGAACAGTGCTTACTGGAGTCTGCCTAAGACATGTCTGGTTCTGGTTGACCATTGCCTGATCACCGTTCCTTTGCCACTTCCGCCACTTCACAAGGGTTGTTCTGAAAATCCACTTTGACTGTCAGGGCATTTGATGCATACAAGCGGTACTCAAAGTGTACCAGTATTACTTCAAGTGTATATCAAGTCAGTATCTCAGTATCTCGATGAGAGCTTTATAGATGTTTTACATAAAAACTTATGTTAGCTGGAATAGGACTAACCAGTTCCATTGACTAATAAGGAGTGTTGTGCTGTTATGATGGTCAAGAAAAGGTTTGCTATGCGGAATTTGTGCTGGAAGAGTGTCTCAGCAAGACCGCTAAAGAGATACCTCAGTAATGATAATCATCCTTCTTGCCGTCATCCTTGCCGTCATCATTCTTGCCGTCGCCCTTGCCGTCATCATTCTTGCCGTCGCCCTTGCCGTCATCCTTGTCGTCATCCTTGCCATCATCCTTGCCGTCATCATTCTTGCCGTCATCCTTGCCGTTGTCGCCCTTGCCGTTGTCGCCCTTGCCGTTGTCGCCCTTGCCGTTGTCGCCCTTGCCGTTGTCGCCCTTGCCGTTGTCGCCCTTGCCGTTGTCGCCCTTGCCGTTGTCGCCCTTGCCGTTGTCGCCCTTGCCGTTGTCGCCCTTGCCGTTGTCGCCCTTGCCGTTGTCGCCCTTGCCGTTGTCGCCCTTGCCGTTGTCGCCCTTGCCGTTGTCGCCCTTGCCGTTGTCGCCCTTGCCGTTGTCGCCCTTGCCGTTGTCGCCCTTGCCGTTGTCGCCCTTGCCGTTGTCGCCCTTGCCGTCATCTTTCTTGGCATCATCCTTCTTGCCGTCACCCTTGCCATCATCTTTCTTGTCGTCGCTCTTGCCGTCGTCCTTCTTACTGCCGTCCCTCTTGCCGTAGTCTTTTGTCGCCCTTGCCGTCATCCTTCTTACCGTCATCCTTGCCGTCGTCCTTGCCGTCGTCCTTACCGTCGTCCTTGCCGTCGTCCTTGCCGTCGTCGCCCTTGCCGTCATCTTTCTTAGCATCATCCTTCTTATCGTTCTTTTTGTCGTCGTCATTCTTGTTGTAGCAGTACCACTTGCCCTTATCTTCCTTCCACTCATTCCCATATTTCTCGCACTCCTTCTTCTTGTCGTCGTAGCATCCATAGACGCCATCATAATTCTGCTTCCATTCGTGTCCGTATTTCTCGCAGTCACTCTTACCGTCAGGGGTAGGGCGGGCGACAACAACTGCTGTGCCCAGCGCTAGAAGGGTGACAAGTGCCTTGAGCTGCATCTTAGCGGTTGATGAAGTTGTGCTTATTTGCTATTGAAGGTGAAGTAGGCAAAGAAAAGGTGTTAGAATGGTGAATCGATCAGACCGCGTGGCAATGTAAGAGGAGGGAAGGGTGGGCGATGATTCCCACTTGAGTCAGAGAAGGGTTGATGGTGAAGATTGATCCGTGAGATGGGAATGAAGATGTGACCGAGCGCGAGAGCACGTATTTATACATCCTCTTCTCTCAAAGCAACTTGTGTCGGAGGTTAGTCAAAGTTCCAGCTCCGGACAAGTGGGTAGTATCTGAACCAGGAGCTGTTGGTATGCTGGGAAAGAATATTTTCTAAACTCTCAAGAGCTACATTCGGACTCCAGAAATTCTGAAACTTATCCTATTGAGATATTGCACCGGCAGAGAGCTCGCAGATCAGCACCAGCTTCACCCGATTAGGATGATCAGAACCGGCAACCACCCAGGAAATGGCAGTTCTCTTGCTGCATGCTGCACCAGGTATTGCATTCCGCGTAGCTCCCTTGTAGCTAGGCCTAGATCGACCCAAAATCTGTGAAACATGACTTGTCCTGGCTCACGAGAATTATCAGCATTGAGGGGGCCGAAGCGGGGATGGATTGAGAACTCAAACCGGGGAGTTCGAGAGTCGCAACCGATGAACCTCCAAGCTTCTTTGTGGCTTATTACAGGGTGTAGTTGCAACGATCGACTTCGATATCCCACAAGAGTTCGTGAACTGTGCCTCTCAGAGGTCATGCCAGCACTTCTTCTTCCACTAGCATAGATCAACCATAACGGATCCGGCTGAGCCGTCTTGGGTAGACCGTTGAGATCATGGAGGTAGTCCCGAACCCTCGAGGCTCTCACGAAAACAAAGCATTAATCCACCAGCTATGTGGCTCGAGAATCTGCAGAGTTAGAAAATGCTTGGCATTTACGTATAAATACAGGGTTGCAGATCGCAGATTCGTTCTTGGCGCAGCATAACACTTCACTTCGTTCCAACTGTGTTGGAAGGATCTGAGGAACATAGATCCTGGCAGCCGGCGCCAGCTTGGCTGTACAACTTGAAGACTTTTTTTAGAGCCGACCTCCAATGCTCAGCCTAGTAAAGGTCGTCATCCCACCAGCTTAAGGTTAACCGAGACGACGGCGCATTACTCGACATGATGGTGTTGACAAGCCTGCTTATTCTCAAAAGCAGAGAAGCTCAGCAGGAAATCGTAGTAGCTAAGGCTGGCCAGATGATGGAGTAAGCACGACGTGCGGCTGTCTTAGGGTCTTCCAAGCCTACCTGCCGCCTGGCGATGAACCCGGACACGAACCCAATCCTTCCACAGTTTCATGGGTCCGGTGGACCGACAATATGCGGCTTTCTGGTGATCACTTACTCATAGAAGCGCGGATATTGGTGCAGGGGCAATCGAGTGAAAGGATCGTCCTCCCGAGATGCCAGAACTCAAAACATGCCGAACTGCAGGACACACCAGCCTTAGCATATGGGGATAAGGGTGCTAGCCTGACCAGCTTGGTGTCCACGTAGCGAGTTGGCCAGACCCGATCCGGGAACGAAGTCGAAAAAGGATTTGATCTGCAAGGGAAGCATCAGAAACGGCAGTTTGCGGGGATTTCTCTGTCGGAAGCTCGGAAAGTAGAAAGCAGATCAGGAAGGCTTGCCCGGATTCGCAGTTATGACAAGGAATACTCTTTAGTCAGCAACTCTATCGTAGACATCGAACGGGGGTGATTCAGTGAACATCCGTCCCCTGCTGCATTAGGAATATGCTGGTCGTGCAGAGTGATCACACCCTGCTTCAAGCAGGCGTACTCCATTGATCAGAAGCGAGAGTCATACAGACAAGGCCTACACGGCTCTCTGTGAGCCTCCTGCGAATGGGTTCCAACACAAGGTGTCGTGGGAAAAAGCTCAAAGGATCATGCAGGGCAAATTACCCACTACTTTAGCCCTATGTGGCTCTAACTTACCCCCAACTTAGTTGGTCAACCTAGACACTCTCGGGTCTGCTAAATCAGCTGGCTCGGATTGTCCACGTTGTTCCGCCAAAGCGGTCCTCTGGTTCAGGGGCTCGCACTCCGCTAACCAGATTGGGCCGCTGCGGCTGTTCTTCCTATGCAGCTGCCTAGTTAATTTCCAGCATATTGAACATTGTTCATCCGTTCTGGGAAACACTGTAGTTTCTTGCACAGCGATAGTGCAGCCGTCAAGACAAGGCAAGGCGAGGCAAGACGATTATACGCCTTGCTTTCTCCGATCAGAGAAGACTTCATTCTTTGAATACCTCAACTTACCTCGAGTTGAATTGATTCGTGATTCATCAGGCTCGGCTTCCCCAGTATCACCAAGACCCTAAGTATTCCTTTTCGGGGAAAGCACACTGCGGCCGGGATCTTTTATTGATGAACATAGTTAAGGAAAATGTCGCGTAATTGAGTTTATTAGCCACTTTTGATGTGGCTGAATTGCCAGATCCATATGGTTGACCATAGTCGAGAACAATTTGCAAATGTACCGGTGAGTTAGCTACACATCAAAGTGTTTCAAACAGGATGTGTGCTGTTTTCGTCTTAACCCTGTTCCTCCATCTCAAGAAATGCATACGTGCCGGTTAGGCGGGTACCGCTCCATGGGCCAATCTACCCCAGTTCACACCTTAATGCGGAGTAAGTCTCGTTTCAAGCTGGCCTGTTCGCGGAGGTTACACCACATTTGACGCTGTGTCATCCCAGAGGTCAGGACCATGGATTTCGACCGAGTGGTTGAGTACACTGTTGTAGAACGATTGAAGCTGGATGGATTCAACAGCAACACACAAGGATGGTGTTAATCTTCTAAGAGGGCCTATTGGCCAGGTTTCATACGCGTAAGCCCTGCGGTCCACCTGCTTTTGATTAGTTAAGTTCCACTGCAATTTGGCTTCTACTTTCGCTGTGCAGCACAGCCAATTATACATAGATCTATGCTCTCTAACCCCTTAGCTATTGAACAACTTGCTTCTTCTCAATCTTTCAAGATGTCAGATTGGCTGCTTCCATAAGAAAATCTTCATCCGCTCTCTGTTTGCTCTTTTCTAGCTTTCCCAGATGTTTCTGATCATCACTAAGACACTATAAGTCTTGCAGGGTGAATTGAAATCGAACCGAATAACATCTATCCTCATTTGCGTCAGCTTAAGCCCCCAAAACAGGGCATCCGTCCAATGAGAATGGTTATGAGCCACAGTATTCAGCATTTTACATTTCACTTTGACTCCCTTCGGTTGGAAGAAATAATGTAGCAATCAAGAGGCGCAACAGGATGCAGGACGAGCATATAATGGCAGATGTCGGCAACCCTATGATCGTCCGTCATAGACGACAGAGGCATCTAGCACGGGAGAAAAGTGGAGAAGGAGCCTCCCTTTGGGGAAGCCACTCCACTTCTGACCAGCCCCTCAATAACAATGGCATGAAAAGGTTATCAGGTGACTGTATTAAGCATGCAGATCTTTTGCCGCAAAAATATCATGGCCCCATTCTCTCAGCTTTTATCACCATTCTTCCGATGTTCTTGTTGACATATTTCACCGGTCCAACATATACATGCTTGCCTTTGGGAAAGTAGTAGAGAAGCGAGATGCTAAGAACACCTAGATAAATGACCACACTCCAGTTCATGCCGCTCGGGATCGGGTGGGGCGTCGGAGGGAAGAAGATCATGATGTAAGCCAGTAGCACAAACAGAATCGCGGTGACATTGATGACGAGACCGAATCTTCCCAGGCTAAAATATGATGTCAACAGTGGCTCCTTGCGGATTCGCTTCAGGGCGATGCAAGAGATCGAAACCAGATAGGATGATAGCAGCGCGCACAAGCCGAGGGAGGTGATCTGGTTGAACGCGATTGTGGAGCCAATGTTGATCACAGAAAGGGCTGAAGCGATGGCGGTCGTTGTGATCACGGCGTTCAAAGGAATGCCCCAACCTGCTGGGACCTGTAGCACAAATCAGAGGGGATGTCTAATGGACGTGAGATCATCCTGGCGGGGGAACGCTTACGCTGGAAAAAAACCCGCTAAATGGAACACCTTGATCACGTGCAAAGGCAAACAGCTGACGGGATGCGGTCGCCATATTTGTCATTCCGCCAACTGTTGCCAAGACTATCAGGATTGAGGTCATGGCGGTAGCACCTCCTGTTGAGAGTGTAGCGTTGTAGAAGACTTGAATGAATGGATAGCCAGTTGGAGTCGAAAGGATGCTGCCAACATCGCCCAAGCAAAAGCAGAAGGTAATGAGCATGACAAAACCTAAAGCACCATTGAATGCAACGGTCGAGATCATCGCCCTAGGGAGTGTTTTCGAAGCATTTTTGAGCTCTTCAGACATGTGTGTTGCCGCGTCCGAGCCAAGAAGAGAGACAACAGGAGCAAGTATTCCGACGAGACAGGCAAGCCCAGTACTGCCCCAGCCACCTCCATCATTAAATTGAGTGAAGACTGCACTTCCCTCAGAGCGCGGAGCGAGGACCCAAAGTGGGATGATGATAGCGAAGAAGCCCGAGATGTGGAGAATTAGTATAAGACTTTCGACTAAAGGTAGTCGCTTAGCAAGAAATGTATTAAAAACCCCGCAAAACCCGATGACGGCCATAGTAAGCAAGGTACCGTGCCAGCGTTGGTAGACATAATCAGGACGATTGAGAACGAGCAGGCCCTGAATCTCAGTCCCGGCCAAGAAACAGGCGGACCCAGTACCAGCTTGCCATCCAAGAACACAGAGCCAACCTAGTAGGCCGTCAGACTTAGACCGTGTCAAGTTTGTGAGCCGGACTATACCGATCAAGTAGCTGAGAAATTTCTGAGCCCTGGCAGGTGCAAACTGAGCTACATTAGTTACTCGTTGGAGTGCGAGATGATCGAGAGCAGACCTCTGACACCCAATGATATTGACCTCCTGCAGTGGGAGCCCTGTGCAAAAGATCTCAACATGGGGTCGGAGATTTGCGCGTTATGCCGCGTACATGGAAGCCATTTCGGCCATCGAAATGGTGATGGCCGCGAAACCGACCCAAGAACCAATATAGACATATATCATACCCGCAGTTCCTCCGTTCAGGAGACCGAAGGTGCCTACACTATTTGTCGAACGTCAGATTAGCATGCGACAAGATGCTAGTCTAAGGTGCCCTCTTGCTCACCCCAACTGGGCCTCCCAAGTACTCATGAGAATAATAGAGAATCCGAATATAGAGAAGAAACTAAAATTGCGCTGAATTTCATCTGTCAGTGCGCCCAATATTTAGCTCTTCATGGTGAGCCTGACCCGCAAGGTTTGCTGTTTTCCCATACGCTCCATGTCCAACGTGTCACTGGGCGTCCCATATTTCTCGATCGAGCGAGCATGTCTACCACCCTCTACTTCGCTTTTCAGTACTGATGGATCCATCTTGTCTGAGGTTCTCTCTTGGAACTTTCTCTGTCCTAGAGAAGGAGGGTGACCAGCAAAGGATGAGAATATATCAGTATGGAGGGAACACGAGGAGCACAAAGGAAAGACCAATAGCGATCTAGCGATATGCATGACCCCACCAGGACCCTCGCGTTCAGCCATTGGCCGCTGAACTTTACTTATCTTGCTTTCTACTCTATCTGAGAACGGAATGCGTTCGGGGCGGTCCATTCGCGGCGGTCCATTCGGCAAAGGTCCATTCGGCGTTTGGGTCTTGGCGGGTTTTACGTCATACAAATTACTAGTAGATTTGCCCATCATGACCATTTAAATAATATGAAGATTTGACAAAGAGACCACGCCATTTATTGATGCTCTGAGGACTTCTCTTTTGGGAAATAGATATAGAAACGTGGTGTTGCAGAATAGCTCTATTGCTTGGCCCCTCTGCCTGCTTCGTTTCTGCCCTTCCTTGTGCCCCGTTTTGGCGCCTTTTCGGCCTCTAATGCCTTCATTGTGGGGGCTCTCTTGCGGCCAGCTCTTGATTGCGTCATTGCTGCTGGTGCCGTTGAAGGAGGGGGTATAAAAGCTTCCTCTTTTTCTTCTTCTTCTTCGTCCGGAGTTGGGAAGGACCGACGAACTGGGGTGGTGGCGGCGGCGGCGGTGGCGACAGAAGTAAGGACGGCAGCAGCTGCGGACTCCTAGGGGAAGGGAGGAGGAGGAGGAGGAGGAAGAGGTCCTGCGGAGGGTGTTGGCCCTGTTACAAACAAAGCTGTAAGGGCTATATTAGCTCCCTAGCGTGTCTCTTGAGCAGCAGCAGCAGCCTGTTCTTTATAATTAGCGTCACGTTCGGCTGCTTCAGCTCCTGTTATTAGTCGCTTGTTGGTCTTATTATGACTCTTAAACTGCCTATTCTATCCTGACTTCTTAACCGCATCTGGCATTCAAGTATTAAGATCATCTTCCTTAAGCTCTTGAGCGAATTTAACTAGACCCTGTTAGGCATTTGTAGCTGCTTAATTATATTGTGTACAAGCATAACCTGTAAGGTTCTCTCTTGCCTCTAGAACTTGTAACCCAAGCCCTGTAATCTGATTCTTATTAGGAGAGATATAAGGGTACTAAAAAGGAGCGGCAAAATATTGCAAAGGGGATATTAGTAGGACAAAAGCACAGTATATTAGCACCTACCTAGTAATATGAATAGGCTTACTATTAATCTATTAATAAGGGTATATTAAGGATTAAGGAATACGGGCGTCATCCTTAAATAGCTACGCAAAATAATGCTTACAAGAGAGGCCAAACTAAATAAGTAACTCGCATTCAGAGCAAGAGGGCTTAGAGCGTAAAGAGCCTTTATTTATCTTGTCTTTTGTGGCCTCCTATTCAGGAGATATCTTTAAAATAGCAAAAAGCGATATAGTATCTGTTAGCAGTACAAATGCTTTTGAATCAAGTGTACAAGGTAACTGTTACGGCACAGAATGCCCTATGTCCTAGAGAGGCGTTAGGGCAGGGCATGGCGTTGGCCAAGCATTGGCTGTGCGCCAAATGCTCCACAAGTGCTATGCCGCATCCGGCCTTAGGGCTAAGGGCTAGGGCACGCTTGGCGCCCTGCGCGTCATATCTCTATCCTCGCCTCCATAGCACTTAGATAGTTCATCCATCTTCATACTAATCAGTCATACAGTTGCCTTCTATAGCTTCTTTGTAACTCTCCGCTATTCCTATAGCACCCCCATACCCTGTTGCACAGCGTTCCGCGTAACAATTGGTGGACACGCCGGTGAACGCTTAATTGCGGGCGCCACAGCTACTCTGCCTACCCTCGAGCTTCGTCAAGGCCTATCCTTCGAAACTCAACCTCCTCGAGTCTGTAAGGTATCCCTGTAGCTCACTGATAACCTGCTAGGCTAGTTCCTTGCCTTAAGTAGCTCTACCTGTTCAAATCCTCGAAATTTCGATCTAGATACCCTTGTTGAAAGCCTCTTGATAACCTGACTTTACTAACAAGTCCGAGGCTCTCACCACTAAGCCTCCTGCCTTCCCCTCCTTCAAGTAACTCGACGCTGCCCTCCTTGACGCCTACGCACAAGATAAGACTCGCTTGGCATCTAGAAGTCGTGTAAATCCTTGAAACAGGCTAGTCCAGTTTGTCCCTACTAGTTGTTCGTCAGGCAGCATAAATATAAGTCTTACAGAGCGCTTGTGTATATAGTACGACCTCTTCTTTCTTGCGACTCTGTTATAGGTTACTTTCTACTTAGAACTAAGGGTACAACTAAGGAAACAGATACAGAGGAAGAAGTAAAAAATATAAGTAAGTCTATATAACCCTTTATAGTTATAAATTTATAACTCTTTAAAGAAGTAATAAAATAAATAAATACTGTCACGTGTCACGTTGGAAGCAGGCGACGAGTGCGCGAGATCTTCAGCCCATGTTGAGTGCTATCCTAAGACTGCAGAGCCGACGAGGATGGCACTGGGGTCGCTCCTATATAGCGAGCATGCCCCTTACTAACGCGTAGTGCCAATCAATCCCCGGCGGCCCTAGCGCTAGCGGCCGACAAGCATGGCAGCCGTGACAATTACTATTATAAAATTAAATA
>NW_006916332.1:0-2448 GCF_000464535.1 Endocarpon pusillum Z07020 | reverse complement strand
GAGGGGGCCTATAGCCCTTGCTGCTTTGTTAGTATAGTCGTCTGCTATTTCGTTGCCCTTAATCTCTTTATATCTAGGTAGCTATTATAGTTTAATTAAGATTTTCTTTTGCTTAAGCTCTTTAATAGCTAAATAAATGTCTTTAAAAAGTAATTAAGAGTGAGTTAGGTTACCCTTTAGGAGAAACTATAGAGTTGCCTGACTATTAGAGTAAATAATAACTATATAATTAGATAAAGAGGAATTAAAGCGGATTAGGAGGAGCCTAAGCGTAAGAAGAATACTAATAAGTTCTTTATAGAATACTTGTGTATTACTAATAGTGCCTAGAGCGTAGGAAAGATATGTGATTATATCTATAGCTATAGCTGAGATTCTATTATTTTAACTGCTGCTATTATAATATATATATATAGATAGCGCCTATAAGTTACATATATATAGCCAGGTTACTATCTCTTTTAAGGAGGCGATTTTAACATTAAGAAGAACGTGCTATAAGGGGTCAGTGCCCAGATTCCTTACCTCAAGACAGGATAGACTGCCTATATAGCTTTCTATCTATTCTTTTAATAAGTAAAAAGAGGTAATAAGGGGCTTGGCTTGCCTGCCTTTGCTGCCTTAACCTTGTTAACAAATATAGCTTATTATAGTTTTAATCATGTTATAAAGGTCTATTACTAGCGTACAACAAGTTAAGTTAGCTATAAACATCTCTATATAAAGGTGTATTAAGGGAGTAAACATTTTGACCTTAAGCACCTATATAGTAGTAGCTTTATAGGCTCCTGTAATAGCCTGAAGGCAGCGTCCTTAAATGGCTTATAGTTTATTTTTAATGCTCTTTCTATGCTCTATTGTATCCTCCGGGGCATACTAGGTACTACAGCTGTAGAGTAGCGCTGGTCAAGTGGCTAACACGTACACCTGGAGCCCTAAGGAGACAGAGGAGCCCTAGGTAGAGCCGAACAGTATTTTTAAGGCGCTTAGGTAGTGAACTGCCTGCACTTTAACTGCGCAAAGGTAAGGTTTCTATTGTAACGCCAGGTTGAGCTGGACTCTAAGTACCCTGACGTCTAACTTAGGGTTGAGGCTTGCGTTTACAGAGGGTAGTAATAGTTTAGCTAGCATATTAAATCTCTTAGATATATAAGAGAAGTAGATCAGGTTATCCTATATATTATTATATAAAACTTTCTTATAAATATTAAAGTTAATTATAAGCACTAGAGCTACTTAAGAAATAGTAGTAATACCTAACTATAAATTTTGTTATAAATCTCTCTAAATCTAATAGTATTTTTCTTAGCATTATAAGTATTTAGATCTTAATAAACTAATTAATTAAGAAAAGACACTTAGCACTTTACTACAGTATAAAAATAAAACATCTAATTAGGATATTTATTCACTTTATTATTTATAGTTATAGCCTCCTTAAAGAAACTATAGATTTATTAATATTACTAATGTTAGGGCTTTAGACACCTTACTACTTACTATTAAAGAGAGTAGACCTATAAACATTACGCAGGAAACCACAAAATAAAGACATGTCTTAAGAAGATAAATCAGAAGGCTATATAATACAGCCTTTGCTCTAAAGGCTATAAGGCATGATTACTAATATATTTAACCTAAGAAAAGGAATAAGTAAAGATAAGATTTAATTACTAAGATAAGGCTTAGAGATTTATATACATAACTACAAATAAAGAACCCCTTTCTCCCTCTCCTTAATTTTCTATTCCCTTACTATAAACCCTTACTCCTATCCTCTTTACCTTATTCCTCTCTCTCTCTTCCTCTTTCCTTAATAATAGTTAATTATAATCGCTTATATAATAAGAACTAAGCAAGTTAGATAGAAAATAAACCTAAGTTAAAGGAACATATAAGAGAAAAATAGCCTAAGGCTAATAAGTAAAGATAAGATTTAATTACTAAGATAAGGCTTAGAGATTTATATACATAACTACAAATAAAGAACCCCTTTCTCCCTCTCCTTAATTTTCTATTCCCTTACTATAAATGAAGGGTTACCTTATTCCTCTCTCTCTCTTCCTCTTTCCTTAATAATAGTTAATTATAATCGCTTATATAATAAGAACTAAGCAAGTTAGATAGAAAATAAACCTAAGTTAAAGGAACATATAAGAGAAAAATAGCCTAAGGCTAACTTATTAGCTCTAGAAACAAGCCTAAAAGAGACTCTGTATAAAGTTATAATATTCAAGATCTCTTTATAAAAAATTAAATTATCTTAATAATAAATCTATGTTAGAATACTTATACTGACTCTAAACTCTTAAGATTCTACAATATAATATTAATAAGTCTTATAACAAAGTATTTATAAGCCTTTTATAAGACCTTAAAGTAGCATTATATAACATTATATCAGCTTAAGAACTATGAAGAAACCTATACAACGCTATATTATATAAT
>NW_006916331.1:0-4370 GCF_000464535.1 Endocarpon pusillum Z07020 | reverse complement strand
CTAAACCCTTTACTAGACTACTATTTGATAATTATATATCTCTACTCAGATTAACAAGTTCTTAAGACAAGTTATAAGCTAATTTAGCTTAAGGAGGAGTATTAAGAATACATACTGATCAGCAGACTATAGTCTGCATTATTTAGCTATATATATACAGCTAAATATTGCCTAATTAGGTTATTCCTAATCAGGTATAATGCAGGATTTTCTATACTACTAGCACAAGAAATACCATGTAATCTATACGCTAGCAGAATCTATACTTAACGTACAGATGTACTATAATCTTACTCTATATACAAGTTATAACTATTAATAGTGTCAATAGCTGTTCCTAATCTGTATACCTGTTCAACATATCTAATATTATAATTATTTATAACCTTTTTTTATATTTTTTAAGTTATTTTTTTAAAAGACTTTTTAGTTTTTTAACTCTTTTAATACTTTATAAATATATATTTTTATAATTTAGTATTTAAGTATCTTATAATAAGAAGTTTATACCTCTTTAATATTTATTATTAAATAAATGTTTAAACTTTCTCTTTCCTTCTTAGTGCTTGTACTCTTTATAGTAGGGGCATAACTAATTTAAGTATAAAAAGTATTTATAAGGTTCTTGCTAAATATAGTAATCTAAAACTGTAGTAAAAGGTTTCTTGACTTTAGCAGGTTCTGCCCTCCTTAAATTAAATTCCTTAACATCTTTGTCGTTTTTGATTTCTTTTTATATTAGGCTTTAAGTAATAATCTTTTATCTGTGTTCAAGTTTATTTAGCATAATATTATCTTAAAGGTCTTGTTTGTCTAACTCTTAATATACATGAAATTTGCTTTTATTATAGTTTAGGCATTAACCTAATCTAGACTAAAGAGTCTATATAGATTTACTTATATAGCTTTTCTTATTTTCTTCTACTCTTATTTCTTTTCCTTTATTCTGGCCTTCTTTCCTTCTTCTTAATTCTTATTCTGTAATTATTATTTTATGTCTTAATTAATAACTCTTTTGAACTAGTCTAGGATCTTTGTACGCTAAATTATCCTGATGGCTGCCTTCGCTTCCCTCTTAGAGGTTAGATTTTCTTAATGTTAGTTGTATGAAGAGGGTATATAAGCTCTTCTCTTTCTGTAGACCACTTTAGGCAATTCAGTAGAACATGTTCTACTATTATGCTTTCTCTTTTTAAGCAGTCGTAATTCAGACTTAAGATGTCAGAGACCTTTATTTTGTATAAGAAGGCGTTAAAGCCTATTTTGCTTGTATAAAGCTGTGTTAGTAAGGCGCTTTTATATTTCTTGATTCTTATGTATACCTTTGTTGTGCGTTCTGTTAGGTATGACTATAGATTCCTTAAGTAAGCACCCTTCTTACCGGATTTCTAGCGATCTTTCTATCTCTTATTATAATGCAAAGTAAGTCTTTTGTACAACCTTAAGAGTCTCTTATTATAATATTGTTCCTGATTCTTTTCTTATAAAGATATATTCTTCTTTGTCTATTAAGCCTTTTAGAGTTTAGATATAAACTTATTTACTTATATATTTATATAATCTGCTAAAGAGCTTTAAAGGATTACTATTTTTCTTCTCTTACTTATTATTTATTTATAGATTTATTTATATATTTTCTTAATGCTAGTTACTACTTTTATTATATAGATTCTAGTAATTGCTCTAGTCATTAGTCTCTTAGTATAAAGATTTAGTAATAAGATAAAAGTCTTTATCTTTAAAGCCTTTATTAAGGTAGTCTTGTATATTTTAGTAATTATATAAAGGTACTTTCTTTAAATCTTTTAGAGTTTCGCTCTAATTTGATTTTAGTAACTCTTAATCCTATAAAAGATATGCTATATATTAGTTATATATATAATTACTAAATAAATAATAGTCTTATAGACTTACTTATTTATCTTTAAGAAGCTTCCTTATATTAAGCCTATAATTATATATAGATGTTACAACACGTGAACACGCCAAGCACTAACAGGCCCGATTGATGACATTCTAGACATCTCAAAGATTGAGGCGAATCGAATGATCATTGAGACGATTCCCTTTACCGTTCGAGGCACGGTTTTCAATGCTCTGCACGCCAAGCACTAACAGGCACTACGGAGCTACCTGGCATTCTGCAAAGGAACTATAATAGACTTAGATAGGACTAGACCCTGAACTACATATATAATCAGATCTGGACAACATAATAATTAGAGATAATCAGGATAAGCACTTATAAGCAATAATTAGAGGTAATCAGGGTAAGTACTTATAAGTAATAATTAGAGGTGATCAGAATAATTAACTCTGAGCACAAATCTTTTACTCTATATAAGCACGCTTATTTCCTAGATAGTTTCATAGTCTTCGTAATTAACTTATGTTATCAGCTTATACCTAAGTTAAAGACATCTTAGTATTATTTACTATACTTCCTGTTCTACCTAAATAACCCTTTAGACCTAGCTTCTAGTTAAGACTTGTCTTAACTAGTTAAGCTCTAATACTTTAACTACCACTCTTAAAAACACTAAGTATAGTTGAACAGATATTATACATGTTACCTAAAGACATATACTATGTTAGTTACCTTAGGGCTAACAAGTATTACTACTATTAAAGACTAAGGAAGGAACATATAGTTCAAAGTTATATTATTAGACTTATTCTATAGAGATAGAAAAAGACTTTAAGAATTCTTGAACTAATTACGAATTAACTTTTTATTTTATATATAAGTAATAGATACTAATAAAAAGAAGGTCTTATATATAGCTACCTTTCTTTAAAGGGCTACACACGACTAATTTAAACCTTACCTTAAAGACAAACTTGAAAAGGCAGTAAAGGACTAAGAACCAGATATATAATAGATCTTTTACAGTTTTGCTAACTTTGTGATTAAGATTAAACAAATATATAAGGACGTAGACACAGTCAAGAAAGCCGAAAGAGACCTACTGCGAATAAGGCAGAAGGGATCTGCTGCAGACTACGCTTCTAAGTTCTACTAGATCGCTTTACAGGTAGACTAGAAGGACTCCGCCTTATTAGTCGTCTTCTATAAAGGGCTAAAAGACTCTGTTAAAGATAACCTATCCAAGATTGATTAACCTAGCGAGTTGTCACCCTTAATTGAGATAGCAATTAAGATAGATAATCAAAACTATAAAAGACAACTCAAAAGAGGAAAAAAGAACTATATTGCTATTCTAATGTGATACTAAGCCAACATATAACGTCCGAAACATAGGGTCTAAGGACATTATCCTGCAGGACGAAACATGCCTATAGACTTAGACGCAACTCAGAAAGGAAAGAAACAAGGGTCACTTAAGAAGAATTAGGACAGTAAAAGCAAGTAGAGAATTTCTAACAAACTTATAACAGAGAGACGCAAGAAAGGACTATGCTTACGTTACAGAAAACCTGGCTATTATACTAAGGATTGCAAAGACGTAAGGCAACAGTTAAGCACTACAGAAGGGAGTCTAAAGGAAGACTGTAAGCCCTAGAAAAAGAACTAAGCAGATAGGAAATCTATAAGAAAGAAAGGCGACCTTAAGGAAATACTATAGGGACAACTAAGGAAAGGTACGCTTAAGATGTTATACTATCTGTTATCTTGGACCGCTTATTATAATAATAACTATAATGTATATTTAAGCAACAAGGACAATACAGAATAATACCTAAGGAAACTAAAATTACATTAGTCACTTAATACTCTTTTTATATATAATAATAATAAACTAGAGTATAAAGTAAATAATAATAATAAAGAACTAGGACCTAAAGCTATAAAGAATTATATAGAGGTCTTAGAAGTTAAGAAACTAGATTATGTCTAATTATTAATAAATCTGTAAACAAAAGTTAAATGCTTTAATTAAGACTATAGATTAGTAGCAGAATATAAACATATTATATATAATCTAGACGTAATACCTAAGGAATAAGGGAAAGCATTCATAATTAAGTTTTGCAAGAAGAAGGAATGCCTAGACTATAACAAAAGCGAATTTTATACATATTAAGGGTCAGACAGGCGAGACCTTTAAGATAGCATTATGCTAAATAAACTCGAACACAGGTAAGAGACTATTACCCAGAACCTAATATAGGAAGAAATCAAAAACGACAAGGACATTAAGGAATTCGATTTAGAAAGGGCAGAAACTGCTAAAGTCAAGAAACTTTTTACTATAGTTTCAGATTACTATACTTGGTAAGAACCTTATAGATACTTTTTATACTTAGATTAGTTATGCCTCTATTATAAAGAATATAAGAGATATATATATTTTAGGAATTACACTAAAGAAGAAAAAGAAAGTTTGAATATTTACTTAGTAATAAAT
>NW_006916330.1:0-2589 GCF_000464535.1 Endocarpon pusillum Z07020 | reverse complement strand
AGCACTTATTATATAACTGCTTTAAGCATCTGTAATTCTTCTTTATACTTTAGCTAAACGTAAGTATATTAATATTATTAATAAAGCTAAAAGCGCTTGCCTTAGTCCCTTAATAATTAGTAATATCTAATAAATCCGCGTTATAAAAGAGATACAAAATAAGTAAGACTAAGGAGCCTTAAGGGATCTCTATATAGATCTCAAATCTCTTAGACGTTTTGTCACTTATAAAGAGTATAAAAGCCTGATTTAATAGAAAGCTCGCTACTTATTTAGTAATTATAAGAGGGATCTTACGCTTTCTCAGATTATAGATTAACTGTTAATGCGATATTGTATTAAAGACGCCTGCTATATCTATGCTTAATAAAGAAGCCACCTTGTCTCTCCTTTAGTTCTAGACTATATATATCTGTTTAGTAAGGAGCTCTAGCGCTGCCTTAGTTAAGTGATTACCCTTTACTCTTATCTGCGTCTCTAAAAGAGCATTATATCGCTTAGCTAAGAAGATAATTTATTATATTATAATAGACTCTAGCGTCTTGCCTATTATATTAAGCAAGACTATTAGTTTATAAGCCTTAGGAGATAAGTAGTCTGGTTTATTAGGTTTTCTTAAAGCTAGTATATAGGCCTTCTGAAAAATATAAGGGTGATATCCTAGTAATATGCAGGCAGAGAATAAGTGAGTAAGCGCAGATGTAAGCTAGTTAATACAGGCCTAAAGGATCCTATTAGGGATCCTATCAGGGCCTAGGGCTCTGTCTGCCCTTATATACTAAATAGTGTTTCGTACCTCCTCTTTAGTAATGACTATAGAGTAATAATTAAAATATATTAAAAGAATAAATTAGTAAAAGAAATTAAGAAGAAACTTAAAAATTATTTATGTTACAGCACATGAACATGCTAAGTACTAACAGGCATTACAGAGCTGCCTGACACTCTGCAAAGGAACTATAACAGACTTAGACAGGACTGAACCCTGAACTTTAGATTAATATTATAATTAAATCTAGATAAATTAATAAAATATAATAATTTAATACTTATAATTACTTTTATAATCTCTAATTAAGATTAAGAAAAATAACTTATTAAAATATATTAAAAGAATAAATTAGTAAAAGAAATTAAGAAGAAACTTAAAAATTATTTATGTTACAGCACATGAACATGCTAAGTACTAACAGGCATTACAGAGCTGCCTGACACTCTGCAAAGGAACTATAACAGACTTAGACAGGACTAAACCCTGAACTATACACATAGTCAGATCTGGACAACGTAATAATCAGAGATGATCAGGATGAGCACTCATAAGCAATAATTAGAGATGATTAAAGTGAGTACTTATAAGCAATAATTAGAGGTGATCAGAATAATTAACTTTAAGCACGAATCTCCTACTCTATATAAGCACGCTTATTTCCTAGATAGTTTTATAGTCTTTATAGTTAACTTATATTATTAGTTTATACCTAAGTTAAAGACATTCTAATATTATTTACTGCACTTCTTGTTCTACCTAACTAACCCTTTAAACCTAGCTTTTAGTTAAGACTTATCTTAACTAGTTAAGCCTTAATACTTTGACTACTACTCTTTAGAATACTAAGTATAATTAAATAAATACTATATACGTCACCTAAGGTATATACTATATTAGTAGCCTCAGGACCTACTACTATTATTAAGAGCTAAGGAAAGAACACATAATTTAAAGTTATATTACTAGATCTCTTTTATAGAGACTAAAAAAGACTTTAAGAATTCTTAAACTAACTAAGAATTAACTTCTTATTCTATATATAAGTAGTAGACACAAATAAAAAGAAAGTACTATATATAGTTACCTTTCTTTAAGGAGCTATACATAACTAGTTTAAACTCTACCTTAAGAACAAGCTTAAGGAAGCATTAAAGAATTAAGAACCAGATATATAATAAATCTTTTATAGCTTTACTAATTTTGTAGTCAAAATCAAACAAGTATATAAAGACGTAAACATAATTAAGAAAGCTAAATAAGACCTATTATACATAAGACAGAAGGGATCTGCTATAGACTACGCTTTTAAGTTTTACTAGATCGCCTTATAAGTCAACTAGAAGAATATTACACTAGTAACTATCTTTTATAAAAGACTAAAGGATTCAGTAAAAGATAATCTATCTAAGATTGATTAGCTAAGTAAATTGTCACCTTTAATTAAAATAATAATTAAAATAGACAACTAGAATTATAAAAAATAACTCGAAAAAGGCTAGAAGAAAAACTACATTACATTTCTAGTATAATACTAAGCTAATACATAACGTCCAAAACATAAAACCCTAGGGCATTACCCTGCAGGACAAAGTATACTAATAAACCTGGACGCAATTAAGAAAGGGAAAAGACTAGGACTACCTAAGAAGCGTTAGAATAGAAAGAGCAAGTAGAGAGTCTCTAGAGAACAATAGACAAAGCGACGCAAAAAAAGATTATGCCTAATATGCGGAAAACCTAGCTATTACGCTAAAGAGTACAAAAAGAATTAAGAGTTAAGCGCTACAGAAGAAATTCTAGAAGAAGAAAGTTATAAG
>NW_006916329.1:4212-8375 GCF_000464535.1 Endocarpon pusillum Z07020 | reverse complement strand
GCCTGACTCCAGCAGTTTCCCTCTTTACAAATGTATTTTTGGCATTTCTCACAATACCAAAAAGTCTGTTTTCTTTTTTTTCGATCCCTTCTTGATTTCTTTGGCCTCTCTATATCTATATTCCGATTCGAATCAAGTCGAAATATAGAAATAGAGAGGTCCTCTTCTCTTAAATCCTGCCTTATTGATGCTTTTGTTGATTTTGGGGTACAGAATGTACAATAGCCTCTTTTTGTTGCTTTAAAATGAGTATGATTCTCATATAAAGACTCTGATGCTTCTGGCGTATTTTCCTGCTGAATAATAGAGTTTTTGGCTCTATTAATAGCGTTTGAAGCGGCTTTAGAAGAGGGTTTTAGTCCAGATTGATGAGGTTGACAGTGGAGAAGATTAACAAGATCTTCTATAAAGTTCTGATGCTGATTTGTGTCTCGATTGCCAGTTTGAGTCGTTTTAGAGCCGTTAATAGCTAAATAAAGCTTATAGCTATTTGTAACAGCTAAATCAAAACACTAAAAAACTCCTGGAAAGAATTCCTTGAGATTTCGACGAAAATGAGTGGTAAAGGCGGCTCGGAGCTGATTTGCTTGATCTATCCCCCCTATATAATGATTATAATAATTAATAAATAGAGGGATAGGAAGAATTTTGGTCGGTTGATCCCTAAAAGACTTTCAAGTAATTATTGAATTTGACGCTGTTTTTCGCGGTCTTTTTCGCTCGCGTTCAATTAGTTCAGGTAAAGAAAATCCGCTGGTTATTTCTATCCAAATATTAATTTAATAGCTTAAAAATTAGGCGAAATATTAAATAAAGAAGAAATAAAAAAGAAAAACTTACTTATAACTGCATTTGAATCCTGCCATAACCAACAAGCTATTTCATGAATAATAGTAGCTTCTAAATAGCCCCATTCTAATGCTCTATTTGCAATTTTGAGCATTAAAAGTCGAGGGGGATAGCCAGTAGCTGATTTTTGAACAGTTCTAGTAATAGCAATTCCACGCTCTTTTAGTGCTTGAACAGATTTCTATGAAGTGAATAAATTATCTAAAAATAGATGAAAATTCAGCTTTTTTTGCTCAACAAATAGAGCTAAATACGAAGCTAAACGAACAACAACTGATTGCGTAGGATTCAAAAGAGTAGTTATAGTAGAATTTGGAATAGAAACAGAAATACATTGTTTAATAGCCAAAAACCCCTCATTTAATCCTGGCTTTGTGCATTCCCAGTTAAAAATATAACCGGAATCAGCTAAAGCAAAGATTTTGAACCCTGTAGATATAGGCTTGCTAGGAATAGTAACTGTTTGTGAAGTTTGACCTTTAAATTTGATTATTATTACATGTTACGTTAGAAGCAGGCGACGAGTACGTGAGATCTTTAGCCTATGTTGAGTACTATCCTAAGACTAGAGAGTCGATGGTAAGGGCCCTAGGGTCGCTTCTATATAACAAGCATGCCCCTTACTAACGTCTAGTGCTAATTAATACCTGGCGCCCTAGCACTAGCGGGCGACAAGCATGGCAGCTGTGACATCACCCCCCCTCCTAGAAGACTCGACATGCCCTTATGTCTAATAAGAAGAAAAACAAAATAGCAGCAGTACATAGCAGCAGCATATAACAAAACAAGCATAGTATAATAGTATAGTATAATAGTATAGTACGCCGGCCTAATATATCCTTCTGCTACATAGTTACTAGTATCTAAAGAGAGAGATATAAATAGAAGAAGATCTACACAATAGCAAGGAAACATATAGTCAAGTTAGCAGTGTTTAAACTAGTGACGAGATCAAGCCGACAGCATTATAATGCGCGTTGTCTTGTTTTCCTAGTTTCTTAAGTGGCTGCTCTATTATTATCTAGGTGCTCTAAAGGTGACTTATCTCGCAGAGTGCTGTTAAGCTAGTACTAAAGTCACTTAGGTGGACTAGCTTCCTGTGAGTGCATGTTATAATAAGCTTATAACGTTAGAAGAGTATTCTGCAGATTGCTAGCAGGGTACTATATATTATCAGGGTCTTATTCTTGCTATTATATCTTATATTCTAGCCGACCTTTATTAATTCTTAATAACAGAATTCTCTTAACTTCTTACTTAAGGTCTCTGTTGACTTTAACTACAGAAGATAAAGTAGGGATCTAGCTAGAGAGAGGATTATTATCTGCCTTATATAGCCGATCTATATGTAATATTAGCGAGATATAATAAGAGGACAAAAGCTCTAGCTTATAAGAGTAGCTAATTATCTCTAAGATACAAAAGAGGCCTATAATAGAATAGTCTAGCTTATCTAAGGGCCTATCTGTTTTCTATAGCTTCTTAATAACGAATACAAGGTCTCCTAATTAGAAATCAGGTAAGTGATGTTTTTTGTTAGCTTAATAAGCATGCTAAGCTTAAGCTAAGATTATATTTATTCTAGCCTAGCTCACTGCCTTATTAATACAGCGTAGATGCTTCCTTACTTACTCTTAAGTAGCTTGTTCTTACACGTTCTGACATAAGCTATTACTTATCTACGTCTAGTCAAAATCTAAGCGAGGTTCTTAGCTGTACTTGACTATATAAAGTATGAGTCTTGTGGATTCGTAGACTAGAGCTAACTTTATAGTACCTAATATTAGCAGAAGATATGCCTAGTCATCTTAGAAATGATTTATAAATAATTAAAGCCTTATATTAATAATCTAATTAATAATTTCTGTCTAGCTATTTATCTAAGAGTAAGCTAATATTAATAACTTAAGCTTAATATAATAAAAATAAGATAGCTTATTAAGAAATATACTAATAAACTATAGCTCTTTATTACTAATAATAATCTTTAGACATTCTTTAAATCGCTATATATATCTATAGAAGAGGTTAGCTATAATAGCTATAATAATAGTCTTCTTTATTAGTAAGTAAATATGTCTTTTGCTTAAGCGATCTACTATTATAAAGACAGTATTATAATTATTATTAATAGTGCTAGGCATATAAAAATCTATTAAGAGATTATTCTATAGTTATAAGAAGATAAGTAAAGAGTATAAAAGGCTAGGTATCTTATTATATAGCTTATAAAATTAATAATATTTATAGTAGTTAGTAATATAACGTATTATATTATTACTTTAATAATGCTACTAATATAATCTAGCTACTAAAGCATACGTTTTTACCTGACCTAAGTATGCTATAATTATTTATAAGTAAATTTAGCAAAGTAAGTATATATATAGATTATCCTTATCTTCTAGTATTACAAATCTATTATTATATAATAATAAGTTATCTCTTAATAATCACTTATTTAATCCTATTATAGCTAGCTAACATGCCTTTATTAGAGTTAGGCTCTCCTAATTCTCTTTAATAACTTTTATTATAATATTAAGGCTCTTAATATTCTTTATAATAGCTACTTTTATCCTTATTAAATCTAATAATATCTAAGTTCTTTCTTATGTTTTAGCTTTTTTTTGTGTTAAAGTAGCTTCGTTCTTATGTAAAAGGACATCTGTTATAATATTTTCTTTACTAGATTAATAATAGATATAATAGTTATATTAAATAGGTATACAGATTAGGAACAGCTATTAATACTATTAATAATTACAACTTGTATACAGAGTAAGATCACAGTACATCTGCATATTAAGTACAGATCCTGCTAGCGCACAGATTACATAGTATTTCCTGTGCTAGTGGCACAGGAAATCCTGCATTATACCTAATTAGAAATAACCTAATCAGGCAATATTTGGCTGTACATATACAGCTAAATAGTACAGACTATAGTCTGCTAATCAGCATGCATTCTCAATACTCCCCCTTAAGCTGAATCAGCTTGTGACTTGTCCTAAGAACTTGTCAATCTAAGTAGAGACACATGGTTATCAAACAGTGATCTAGTAAAGGGTTTAGTTAGTCTGTCAGCTATCATCTTGTCTGTTAGGATGTAATTAATCTTGATCTTATTATGTTGTACAAGGTCCTTGACATAATGATATATGATGTCAATATGCTTCAATTAATCATGTATATACAGATTCTTAATAAGCGCTAAAGCAGATTAGTTATCTCCTAAGAGGTTCATAGTCTATTAGCTTTCTCTTAAGTATTATAAGAACCCTATGTCCCAGAGTAATTAAGCGAGCCAGATT
>NW_006916329.1:0-3692 GCF_000464535.1 Endocarpon pusillum Z07020 | reverse complement strand
TAATAATTATTTCTTTATTATTTATAAAGATATATAGGTCAGAAGAAGATGATTTAAAGCCAAGTTTTAATAGGCCAGCTATTATATAGTTGTACTAATCCCTAACGGCTTGTTTCAAACTATATAAGCTTTTTAATACATATAGAGTCATCTTATTTAGTATGTCGACTTTATCAAGAGGTAATATATATATTATTTCTATATTAGTAGATTCTATAAATATATTATTAATATCTATCTAATAGTATTCTAAGTTCTTTACTATTACAATTACTAGTAACACTCTTAAGAAGTCTATATATATTATTAGAGCAAAGGTTTCTTTATAATTAATACTGTATCTTTACAAGAAACTCTGAGCTATAAGTCTAGCTTTAAATTAATCTACTCCCTTATTCTCTGCATACTTAACATTAAATACCTATTTACTTATAATAATATTAGATCCTACAGAAGGGACAACTTGCTTCTAAGTCTTGTTTACTTATAATACTATAAGTTTTCACTTAATTATATTAGTCTAGTCTGTACCAAAAATAAGATCTAAGATTGCTTGTCTGTACGTTATCAGAATCAGAATCTTCTGCTAACATACTATATATACTCTTATAATCTTTTGATCCTGTAGTTTATAACACTTATTATTATTATTATCTTAACTTTACTTACTTATTACTTATAATCCTGCCTTAGTAAGTTTATTTATTTATTATTAAAGATCTAGTTTTATAACATCCTTTTTTGTTTCTATTATAATAACCTTCTTGTTTTTCTAGTTATTTAGTATTAAAGGAACTTTAATTAATATCTTAATAAGTGCCTTTATTAATAAATTAATTTCCTTTATTATTAGTATAAAAGATACCTAGTTAGTTAAGTTAATTATATATAGTATAACCAGATTTGGTTTAGCGTCTTAATTAGTAATATACTCTTTTTAAGGTCATCCTTATAGTATATAATCTAATAAGGAATTAGGGGTCTCTTTTATGCAAAGATTAATAGTTTTACTCTTCTAGAATTTATTAAATGTTATAACTAAGAAACAAGTTATATATCCGAGATCTAATATATAGATATAAAACTGCTTTATTATATTTTCTTTATATCCTACAAATACTCCTATATAGCTATAGTCTATTAGTTTATCTTGTCTCCCTAATGCTAACAATGATTTTAGATTCATATATAAATAATACTTATATCCCTAGATCCGGATATAATTAATTAAAGGTTTTGTCCTAGTTTAAGCTTCCTTAGGGGTGATCCTTTATCTATCTGTGATGGATGGAGTATCTCCTCTGCTATGGCGCAGGAAATACACGGGACCAGCCACGCACTCGGATGGCAGCGCCGATGGCGTATCCACAACGGCACGCGGAACTCTTGCCGTCAAGCTACTATGCCGCCGATAGAGGCATCCGTACGGCACGTGGCTCCCCGTACGAGTACCATGGAACAGGAGATTGATACGACCCCTTTAGGGAAGTACAATCTCCTCCAGAGGGAAGCTACCGCTTCTGGCCCTGCAGATACTCCGTCGGATCCTCTGCGCAGGTTAACTAGTAGCACCCCTTGTGTTCGATGGAGGAGTATATAGAGTAGAGCGCTGGCCGCAATGTAGATAGACTCCTCAGCTTACGTTTTAGCAATCTATAGACTATTGACTTGTTCTAGTTTCGAGCCATTGCACTATCTACCTCAGGGCCAACTATAATTTAGTTATAAATATATGTATTAGTCTTTGCTGCCTTATCCTATAGTTTAAGAGGTAACTTGGATTCCTTTAATATTACTTAGATATTGTTTTCTATTATCTAAATTATATATTTGGCTATACTATTCTGGCTTAAGATGTATAAGACGATATATTACGTATTAATTCCTATCTATTAGCTCTACTTGTTAAGGGTCTATTTAAGTTCTCTAGTATTATTACTTTAGATCGCCTTTAGTTTCGTCCTTATAATAAGTTTTTTACTTCAGCGCTATCTTTTAAGATGGTTCTTTGCTCCCTTTTGATCCTTAATTAGGATTACTTATAACTTTCTAGAATAGTTATTAATAACCTCTAGGAAATATTAGGCGCTACTAAGTACAAAAAGGGCCACAAATATTAATTAATACTAGATTAAGAAGGTTAGCCTTATACTAAGAAACTTAAGCATTTATTTGGTTTCTTATCTTAATCAAATTATACACTTTATAAATGTCTATCTTACTTAGCTTATAAATAGCTTTCTGTAATATAGTAACCTTATATAAGTTATAAAGCTTCTTCTCTTTTATATAAGTAAACCTTTTATACTATAGTTTATATTAGTCCTTTATAGTATCTTCTTTAGAGGTTATTTGTTAGTTATAGTTACTAGTATCCTTATTCTCTTATTAATTATAGTTAATAAGTAATTATGTAAGTATTTAATATACTTACTGCTAACTATAGTTATCAGAGGGCATAAGAGGGGCACTACAGATTATAGTCTGCGTAACTTAAGCAGGATATATAATCTTTGTAGCTTTAGGACTTATTTAATTAATAATATAAAGGCCTTTATATCTAATTACTTTAAGAACTATATTACTATCTTAGTCTTATATATATAATGCCTTTTTATCAAAACTATTAGAAAGCCTAGATTTATATAATAAAGAACTAAAGAGAAAGCTAATACCTAAACTAGATATATATAATATATTTAATAGTTATATTACTAAATCTCTTTTATAAAGATTAAAAAAAACTTTAAAAATTCTTAAACTAACTAAGAATTAACTTCTTATTTTATACATAAGTAGTAAATATAAATAAAAAGAAAGTATTATATATAGTTACCTTTCTTTAAAGAGTTATATATAACTAATTTAAATCTTATCTTAAGAATAAGCTTAAGAAAGTAATAAAGAATTAAGAACTAGATATATAACAGATCTTTTATAGCTTTACTAACTTTATAGTAAAGATTAAGCAAGTATATAAGGATATAAATATAATTAAGAAAGCCAAACAAGATCTATTATACATAAGGCAGAAGAGATCTGCCACAGACTATACTTCTAAGTTTTATTAAATTATCTTATAAGTTGACTAAGAGAATACTACATTAGCAATCATCTTTTATAAAGGACTAAAGGATCTAGTAAAAGATAACCTATCTAAGATTAACTAACTAAGTAAATTATTATCTTTAATTAAGATAGTAATTAAGTTTAATAACCAGAATTATAAAAGATAACTTAAAAAGGGCTAAAAGAAAAGTTATATTAATTTTATAATATAATATAAGGCAAATATATAACGTCTAAAATAGAGAACTCTAGATTATTACTCTATAAGAAGAAGCATACTAATAAACTTAGATATAACTAGAAAAGGAAGAAAATAAGGGCTACTAAAGAAGAGTTAAGATAGAAAAAGTAAATAAAGAATTTCTAAGGATTAATAAATAAAAAGACGTAAGAAAAGCTTATGCTTACTTTGTAAGAAACCTAGTTATTTTACTAAAGAATATAAGAACTTTAAGCAATAGCTAAGTATTACTAAAGAGAGACTTTAAAAGAAGAAAGTTATAAGCCTTAAAGATCTATAAGAAAGAAGGGCGACTCTAAGGAAGTGTTATAAGGACAACTTAGAAAAAGTACGTCTAAAATACTATATAAACTATTATTTTAGATTACTTATTATAATAATA
>NW_006916328.1:0-4330 GCF_000464535.1 Endocarpon pusillum Z07020 | reverse complement strand
AAATTATATAAAAAATATAATTACTTCTAAAATTATATATGAAAACTAAGCTACATTATAGCTTAGTTAGTAGCTAAGTCCCCTAAGGGCTAAGCCCTTAAAAGTCTAAGTAGCAAGGAGTCTGTCCTTAAGGTCTTTATGTCATACAAGTTGCTATAGCTAAGCGCTCTAGTTAAAGCTTAGCATTAAGAATAATTAAAACATAAATAGAACTCAACTAAAGTTTATCCCTTGTGACTCTAAATAAACCCCTGTAAGAGACTTCTGCTATTAGGGGTTTAGCGTTAAAAGGTACCCGCATTTAGTAGTAAGGTTATTTCTACAGCCTTAGCATTAGGAACATTAAAATTATAGAAGAGTGCTATAGCCTTAGCGTTAAGAACATCAAAATTCGTTAAGACCTGGCTATAGCCTTAGCATTAAGAATACTAAAAGTAAATTATAAGAGTAAATCTTTAATCAGTTATATTAAGCTAATTATTAAAGACATAAATCTATAAATAGTATTATTTAATAATACTAAGAATTCTATATCTAAATATTTTATTTATATTCTTATAAAAGTAGAATTTAGCTTAAAATAAATAAAAGGATAAAAAAGTACTAATAAAAGAAAGTAACTTTAAGAATGGTTATATTAGTACTAAAGATATAAGATTATAAATAATATAATTAATATAATATAAGATAGAATTTTAGCAAAAGTTTATTAGAGATTAATAACTAAAGTAATTAGCAAATTATAAAAGAAATAAACTTTAATGCTTCTTTTATTTATTATTTTTATTATAAATAAAATGCTAATTAATAATACTATAAAGCTAAAAGTAGTTTTATTTAATAGCTCTTTAAATTTTATATAAGATTAAATAAAAGACCTTCTCATGGTATCTGGTATTAGTACTTATTAGTACGGTTATTATTAATAAGGAAGCTAAAGAGAATTTACTATAGTTGCGCAGGCAAAACGCGTGCGTTTCGTACGCGGTGTGACTGCGCACCACACCGAATCAGAGGATACTAGGTTTTGAAAACTATCTGACTCTTGTTTATCTGACTCGTACTCAGACCTGAAACTAGTCCTATAATCAGTGGATGTGATATCGTTCTAAACAAGAGATAAGACACCTCTATGCTTGTCTCCTTCACTTTTAGTGTTCTTAACGCCAAGGCTGTAGCCAGGTCTTAACGAATTTTGATGTTCTTAACGCCAAGGCTGTAGCACTCTTCTATAATTTTGATGTTATAATAGCCTCTTTATAACGCTTTAAAATAAGTATGATACTTATATAAAGACTCTAGTGCTTCTAGTAGAGTTTTTTGCTAAATAATAGAGTTTTCAGCTCTATTAATAGCATTTAAAGAGGGTTTTAGTCTAGATTAATAAAATTGAAATTAATGTTTTAGATAAGGTTTTTCAGTGATATTTTAAGCGAAATCTTCTGAATCTATACAAAATAGAAGATTAACAAGATATTCTATAAAGTTCTGATGCTGAGTTGTGTCCTAATTGCTAGTTTGAGTTGTTTTAGAGCCGTTAATAGCTAAATAAAGCTTATAATTATTTGTAACAGCTAAATCAAGATACTAAAAAACTCTTAAAAGGAATTCCTTAAGATTTCAACGAAAATGAATAATAAAAGCGGCTCAGAGCTAGTTTGCTTAATCACTCCCCTTATATAATAATTATAATAATTAATTAAATAAAGAGATAAGAAAAATTTTAGTTAATTAGTCTCTAAAGAGTTTTCAAGTTATTCTTAAATTTGAGGCTAATTTTCAGGGTCTTTTTCGCTCGCGTTTAATTAATTTGGGTAAGAAAAATCCGCTAGTCATTCCTATTTAAAAATTAATTTAATAGCTTAAAAATTAAGGAAGATATTAAATAAAGAAAAAATAAAAAAGGGAAAACTTACTTATAATTACGTAGCTTCTAGATGGCCCTATTCTAATGCTCTATTTGCAATTTTGAGCATTAAAAGACAGGGGGGTTAGCTAGCAGCTGATTTTCGAACAGTTCTAGTAATAGTAATTCCACGCTCTTTTAGTGCTTAAACAGATTTCTATAAAGTGAATAAATTATCTAAAAATAGATGAAAATTCAGCTTTTTTTGCTTAATAAATAGAGCTAAATACGAAACTAAACAAACAACAATTAATTGTGTAGGATTCAAAAGAGTAGTTTTTATAGAATTCGGAATAGAAACAGAAACACATTGTTTAGCAGCTAAAAATCTCTTGTTTAACCCTGGCTTTGTGCATTCCTAGTTAAAAATATAATCAGAATTAGCTAAAGCAAAGATTTTGAACCCTATAGGTATAGGCTTGCCAGGAATAGTGACTTTTTGTGAAGTTCAACCCTCAAATTTAATTATAACTTTATTAATAGTAATATTTGTTCTTAGAAGCTAATAAAAAGCAGATTCTTAGCAAAGAATAGACATAATAAGGTCTAATTTATCCTACTAATTAGCCCTTGTAGAAGAGGGATTTTCTCCTCTATCTTTAAAATGCAAAAATGACATAATATATTCAAAACGATATTTAGAAATAGGACAAAAAGCAAGAATCCCTCTAGAATTCTATAGATATTTATGGACAGCTTGTTTATGAAGTGCTAAAAGCAATAAACAGCCAAAAAAGTGATATAACTCAAGAATAAAAAGCGATTTCCAAGGATATTTAGCAGAATTATGACGAAATGCAAATGAATTTGTTTCTTTAACAATAAGAGATACAACTTCCCAGCTAAAGAATAGCTGGAATAGGGCCAGAGGGTGCCAATGTTGATTGTTAGGAAGATTCCGAGGCTCAGAGGGATGTTCAACGATCAGAATTGGTAGAAAATCAGGTAATAGTCAGAGAATTTCGTTGATTTAGCGGCCTTTGAAGTGTTCTTCAGCTTCTTCTAGGGGTATTAGAAGCTTATCTAGCTGGGTATTGGCTGTGGAATGATCAGGGATAGATGGATCTATTAGAAATTAGTAGAAATAATACAAGAATCAAGAAAAAACAGCTAAAAATAAGTAAAAAGAGCTATTTTTACTTACTTATATAATCATTTGGCTGTTTTTTAGCCTATTTCTTTGGAATAGACTTCGCTTTCGGCCCTCTATTTGTAGGATTTTGATATAGAGACTCTGCAAGATAAAGAGGGCCACGTTTTTGATGAATTTCTGCTCGAAATAGGATCTCAACAGAGATATTAGGGTCAATTGGCCCCAAATTGAGGTCGGAGTCAACCGGAGAGGATCTCTTATAGCCATTAGAGCTATAGCTATCTAGGGAAGAAATTCCGTCTTGATCCGTTAAGAAATGGGCGTTTTGAGAAGCTTTTCTTATATTTTTTGACCGCAAAATGCGTGAATTTGAGGGGTTTTCAACGCTAATTGACTTATTTTCGGCGCTTTCAACAGATAGCTTGCTGATAGTGCGCTTATGCAAAGCAATTCAGGCGCTAGCACTTGATTCTGGCACTGATTGAGCTGAAATTCATGGGGAGAAATCGATTTTGAGTGATTTTGAAGGGGTTTTGATGGTTTTAAATAGTTTTTGAGAGTTTTTGAGTGGAAGAAGCTAATTTGAGGCAATAGAGTTGATTGGATAGATAGGCTTAAGGGCTAGTATCGATTTGAACTAATTTCGAGTTGATTTAGTAAAGAAATAAAAGAGTAAAGATGATATAAAGTAGTAGAATTAATTAGTGTGGCATGTCAAGTTTTGATAGAAACAAGAAATAGAAGAGCTCTAAGAGCCTAATTCTCTTATAACTTACTATTTACTTAAGCTAGAAGTCTCAAATAAGATTTTTCTAAGAGTCTATAGTTTCATTTTCATAATATATTATTTATAAATTTATATCTTTTATACTAAAATAGTTAATCTTAAAGATATTTTTAAAAATAAATATCTTTTTACCTTTTTTGATTTTCTTCTTTTAATACTAACTCTATTAATCCGAAATTTATATATTTAGATAGAAAATTTCAAGGGCTATCAAATAATACTACTTATAGATTTATAACTCTAATAACTAGCCTGATGCAGCCGATTAAAGATTTACTCTTATAATTCACTTTTAGTGTTCTTAACGCCAAGGCTGTAGCCAGGTCTTAACGAATTTTGATGTTCTTAACGCCAAGGCTGTAGCACTCTTCTATAATTTTGATGTTCCTAATGCCAAGGCTGCAGAAATAACCTCACCACTAAACGCGGGTACCTCTTAACGCTAAACCCCTAACGGCAGGAGTCTCCTACAGTGGTTTATTCGGGGTTACAAGGGATATAATTTTTTATTACATAAAGATATATTTATTAAAGTATTTAATTT
>NW_006916327.1:0-3160 GCF_000464535.1 Endocarpon pusillum Z07020 | reverse complement strand
CTTCTTACCTGTATTATCTTAGATTATACCTTTTTTATATCTATATCGCCTTTTCTTTTTATCTGTTATCTAGAACCTTACAAACCTCTTTATGTGATAATAAAGTCTAATAGATAGGTCAAAAGAATCCTGTTAGCCTCTGATAAACTAGTCAGAAACTAACATTTCTCAGACGTCTTTATTTATAATCCCGCCTTAGGCGGCCTTTATTTAGAACAGATTAATTATAGAAGATTATATCAAAAATATCACGAGAACTATTTAATCTAGATTATATAATGAATCATGTGAACTCTTTTTAAGTATGCTACTTAGTCAGATGCTTAATACTTAGAGATAGGGCCTCTTAGCTCCTTTGCTAAACAGAAGATTTATAGCTAACACCATATATAAGTAGACCTTATTATTAACTATAATCTTATACTAGGATAATAAAAAAGAGTAAAACAATTAATAGCTAGTATTCGCTAGTGGTCACCTACCCAACTATTAACTAGCTAGTATATAGCTTAAGTATAGCTAAGTAAATAAGAAGCCTTATATTCTATATCCTGTAGTTAATTATGAAAGCAACATACTATAATATAATGTAATTAACTTTAATCCAAATATAAAAAGTGCTTTTATATTTATGCAATGCACAACCCCGGCAGCAGTAGCTGAACCTCTGACACATTTGCGGTGTCGGATCGTGCAAATGGATTGATTCAACTCCTCTCATTGTCCTGTGGTCAATAGCCAGCTATCTATCCGACAGAGAATACCCTTGCGTCTTATCCTGCCGAAACGCTTTGTTCTACTCAAACAATGCTCAAACAGCTCGTTTGACAGCTAGAGTATCTGCATTGTCTCACCATTCTCCTGTATATTATTATAATAGCTATTCTCTAGATATAAAGGACTTGTATTTAGGTCTATATTATAAATAAAGTCCCTAGAATTATAAATATAGACTTACCTGATTAACGTTATAATCTGAGATGCTAAGCATAAGTATTTGTAAGCATAGATCTCCTAGTCTGTATAGACATACTTATTCCTCTAGATAGCTTAGGGTCTTTATAGTCAACTTATATTATTAGCTTATATCTAAGTTATAGATATTTTATGCTTTATATTTATGCCCCTTGCTTTATTAACCTAATTCTTAGACCTAACTTCTACTTAAGACTTGTCTTAACTAGTTAAGCCCTAATACTAGAGTCTTTCTATAATCTAATAATAAATATTATATTACTTGACTACAAAGCTAGTTGCTTAGTTATCTCTTCTCTTATTAGTATTTAATAAACTGTGCTAACTAATTAATAGATTAATATAGAAATAGTAAGTTATTTTATTTAATTTAGTATAAAGAGCGTATATTTATATATATAAAGTTACTATATTAAGCAAAATAGCGTGAAATATAGATACTAAAAATATATACATAACTAATATAAAATACGTATTAAATCTATAATAAAATATTAGTAATATATATAGCAAAATAAGTGTAAACTATATTTTTGGGTTCTATAGTATCTAACTTATAAAATTGAATTCGCTAAGTATTTATATACCTAATTCTTAAAACCTAATAATCTAATTATAATGTCTAACTTTGATACTTCTTCTTAAGTAGATTAGGCCTTATTCTCTTGACTTAGAAAGGGAACTCTTTCTCCTAATATAATTAAGAATTAAGTCTAGTTAGTTATAAAGATAGATCCTTACTTAGCATTCTTTTATACCCTTTAATATATGTCTTAATACCTAGTCTGCTATCCGCACCTCTTAATATGCCCTTATCTTATAGAGCTCGTATTCCTCTCTAACCTAATTTATCTATTACTCTTTTATTAAGTACACTTTCTAGTCAACCTTATTAATTTGCTCTAATATTAAACCCTATTAATTGTATATATAATATATTCCTTATATGGCTAGCAATACTATATCCTGAAACTTACACCCTTCTTGCTCTTACTATACATAGATGTCCTGTAGACTACTATATTAGTAACATACTATATAGGCCTTCAATCATCCTCCCCTTCTTTTCCCTTGCTCTACTGCCTCCCGCTTAGCCTAAAAGAACCTCTACTTTATATGGTTCTGACACGCCTTCAGCTTGTGCTACTCATTATTGCCTCCTTTAGCTAGCTAGCAGATCATATACTATCCTTGCAGCGCTTGAAGTCATTAAATCAATTGATCTTAGCCTCCTTCTTCGTCCTGTCGATGTAGCCAGAGCCGGGTCGACCTGGCTAACACCTCCTCTTCTAGCTAGCCGACACTGCCCTTGTCCGTCTCTTCTAACCCATCACTAACCTCTCCTCCCTCAGGCCCTGCTCCTTAAGTCTCTTTAGTGCTCTTCTCTCTATCCCTATCCTAATACGCAGTGTAGTCTGCGTTCTGCCCCTTTTCTAGCCGGCCAAACTGCTAACATTAGGTGTACTACTAATAGTGTTGCTCACGAGAACAATACTGTATATGCTCACCTTCATCTTGAAAACGACTTAATACTGCAGCCAGGCAGCGGCAGTGCCCTAGATAGGTCTGTATTGCCAGCTTAGGCAACGTCTGAAATTCGGGCTCTGTGCAAGAGAGTGATGTATTAGATTACTAGTGGTGCGGCAGCACGACCTAACTAGTTCCCTCTCGCCTATCACGCCCTAGACGCCTGACCTCTTAGGCAAAACTGATTATGTCCTGAGGAGCTCTTATGTGGATCACCGCCTGTACATAAGGGTAGTTGACACCTATACCAAAGGCACTGGTCGCTATAATCACCCTGCTTGTCCCTTGTTGCCACTATTCAAAAGCCTCTTCTTTCTCCTCGCTGCTACCAGAATCAGAGTAGTACACAGGACATGACAGGCGCTAGCTGACCTAATCGGCCTCGCCCCGGCTCTAAGTGTAGATGATCACTTAGGCAGCAGCTTCTTCCTCAAGATGTTATAAGGCAGTCCGGATACCTTGGGTTATGTACTCAAGGAAGTCTCCTAGGCGACTGCTGTGCTAGATGTGGTAGTAAAGATCACTTCGAAAAGTACAAGATTAAATAGTATAAGGCTGAGCTAGCAAAAGACATCGTTCAAATTAGGCCTGTATTAGCAGGGGGAAGGTAGTCGTTAAAAAGACGACCTGACAATAATACTCTTATAACTCCTTTATT
>NW_006916326.1:0-2104 GCF_000464535.1 Endocarpon pusillum Z07020 | reverse complement strand
GATTATAAATAAAGGCAAAAGCTCTTAATTAATTACTTATAGATAAGGAGACAAAACTTAGGAGTTCTATAATATAAAGAGGAAGTACAGGTTATTTATACCTGTCTTTATGCCTTTATCTTTCCTTTTAAGCTGTGCCCCTATCCTTCCTCTTAAGCTGTGCCCCTATCCTTCCTCCTAAGCTGTGTCTTTATCCTTCCTCTTGAGCTGTACCCCTAGCCCCTAAGGACATTCCTAGTAACATGCCTACTATTACGTAACGCTGCACTAAGGCATCACATGCTGACCTGAGGCTATGGCCTAGGTCTCTATAGGTTCTACCCTATAACACAAGCCTAGGACCTAGCAGCATAATTAGAACAGGTAGAGCAAGCCTTAATAAGATTAGCTCTAGCTATTTAACTAAGAGGAAAACCTTAGTTTTATACAAACATTATATAGTAATAATCTATAAAGCCTTCTATTAAGAAATCTTAATTAATTAATTAATTATTCTTAGAGATTATTTAGATAATTATATAACTTTAGTAACTAAGGAAAAAATAAAGTTAATAAATTATTTATAAAAGAGATAATAAAAATAATTAGTAAGTAATAATATAGTTTATAAGTAATCTGCTTATATAAGTAACCCGCTTATTTTTCTTCTATATTATAATCTTCTAATTATTTCTCTATATTACTATTTCTTTAGATATCTCTTTAATCTTTTAATAAGTTTGTATATTTTAATTAGGCTTATTATATATTTTGTAACATTATAAGCCTAATGATCTAATCTTTATAATATCCTCTTCTATTAATTTTTTATTTAATGTTAGGGCTTAACTAGTTAAGACAAGTCTTAATTAGAAGCTAGGTCTAAAGGGTTAGTTAGATAGAACAGGAAGTGTAATAAATAATATTAAGATGTCTTTAACTTAGGTATAAGCTAATAACATAAGTTGACTATAAAGTAAGAAAAACTATCTAACTATCTGCAAAAGAAGTGCGCTTATATAGATAAGAGATTCGTATGCTTAGTCTTACTTAGTAGTAAGCAGAGGTGAGCAACCTGCATGTGCTTAGTAGTGCTCAGTAGTAAGAAAAGGTAAGCAACCTTAAGTGTGCTCAGTCTTGGCTATCTATAAGTAATCATCCGGGTAGTCTTATCCTAGTGTCTAAGCCTAGTGTCTAGCTCTAGGCTATATGGCTCAGGCAATCTTCCCTTATTAGGAGGCGTTATAACACTATTCCTCTTCTAGTTAGTCTTTGTCCTGAAGACTAAACCTAAAGTTAAGAACTTTAGTAAAGATGTTCCTTTATTATTCTTTCTTATTAGTATACTTATAGAGTTTAAATAATATATATAAAAAGTAAGCGAATTATAAGAAAAGCTATAATAGATTATTAAGTAAGCAAGATAATAATCTTAGAGAATCTTTATACAAGCCTTATTTCTTACTCTTTTTAAGAATAAAGCAACCGCCTTAGAACCTAAGATAAAAGCTAAATTACTTTATAACTACTACTTCCCCTCTTCTTCTTAGATAAATCTTTCTAATATTTAGAGCTTTACTTACTTAGAACTTATAGATATTTCGCCTAAACTAATATAATTAGAGATTATAAGATCGGTATATAATTACTAATAAGTAACTAGAGCTATTTACTTACTTATTTAATATATACTATTATTTAAGAGTCTACCTCTTAGCCTTTAAATATATTACTATAATTATTATTTATAAACCTAGGAAACCTGATTACTTTAACTTAAAAGCTTATTACTTTATTATCCTCTTTAATATATTAAGTAAAATATTAGAAGCAATAATTACAGAACATATTTAATTTATAATTAAAAAGTATTCTCTTTTCTTAAATACTTAAATAAGAGTAAAGCAAATAAGATCTATTAAAATAGCTCTTTAACTAATTACTAATAAAATCCATACTATATAAGAGGCTAAACATTATAAAGTAGCTTTATTACTTAGCTTTAACATCTCTAATACCTTTGACTATATTTCTTATAAAAGACTTATTTATAATCTTTAAAAGAGACGAATTCCCTTAAAAATCACTAATTAAGTTAAAGACTTTCTTTAAGATAAGGAAACTA